>NW_022717183.1:114801-146767 GCF_011630105.1 Anneissia japonica
ACATAGGCCTATAATTGTGTTGAACAAAGAAGTTAGCATTTGTAAAACACAGTTCTTTGTTGCCTATACGGATCTTTGTAAACATGGCTGATGTTACGCTAGCCGAATTAATATAGCTAATGGGAGTTTAATAATTGGGATTTAAAAAAGACAACTCCTCGGAGAATTTCGTCAATTCGTATCCTAATACCGAAGTGAGTTATAGAATGTTATCTTTGATCTGAGAAATGTATTGGTTGTTTTACATAAGGCACTTTAGATTTCGTTTGACAGTAAATGTTTGTAACTTTGCCAAGAGGTTAGATAAAAATACTCACAAGGGAAGGTTCGTAGGCCTACATACGGTAGTAAATGCTAGTTTCTCGATTGATATAGGCCTATCCTAAAACCTCTGAAATATAAAACACAGAAACGTAAACCATTAAAATATACGGTACCGTATTATGCCTAAGCCTGAACTTGATTGTATAACGCACATCCTACTCAACTAGTTAAGCCTACAGTACAAAGATATGTATTCAATATTATTAATAACTTCGTACCTGAAGATTTTTTTTATCAAATGCGTATTCAGTGTTAGATGAATTGTATTATTTTTTTTATCGTTTTGTCTTTTTAGTGTTAGAATTTTAAATTGTAAATTTGATGTAAAGTATTTGCCGACTTGAACAAACCCAGAAACTTCTCATACTTTAGCAGTCGGTAAAGGAAGTTCAGCTACCAATTCATCTGCCTATTGATGAAATTGAAATTAAAATAATAATTAAAAAAAAAACCGAATGCGGCACTAATAGTACAGTGATAGGCCTACTCGATATCGTGACTTAACATTATTACAACACTACGTGCTTATATCGTCACACATAAGGGATGAAACGAAGCTATGAATAGAAGATGAACAGAAATTAGGGAAAGAAACAACACTTAAAGCTAACGGAAATGCCTAATAATAATTGCGTTCTGATATAAGTTCTATTCACAGTTGGAAATCTCAATGTTAACGTATTAAAGTATATCTGAGTCATTTATATGAAATGTTGAAATATAAGATAAGTTTTATATGATTACTTCATTATTCGATCGGAAAGTACAGGTCAAAATATAAGAAAAAGGAAGGAATAGAATTAATAATTGATAAGCTAAAATAACCCTACTTTCAGGATCCACGAAAGATGAAAATGCAAGTAATCCGAATCACGTGACATAATTATTAAGATGAAGCTTATTCACCTAGATATTTTTTTCTTCAAATGCATACTGTCTGTGTAGGCCTATAGTTTGTCCAACATCTAAAAATCAGAAGAACTGGGATTGCAAAAGCTAAAATATCAGAATCACAGAACCAGTAAATATCTGTTGTTACCAACTTAAACAAATTAATAACGAAATTTGTTTTCCTATGATGCAACATTGCAATAAAATGAATTTATAAATATAAATATTCATTAAAAAAAAATATAACAGTATTAAAAAATATAAAGGGAAAAATGTTTTGTTTTTATAGCACATTTACATATGAATCTGAAATACTGAGGACGGATAAATTAAAAACAAGATCCAAGCATTTGAAGTGGGTCTATAGAATTATCAGCAGAAGAACCGAGATTGCCAAAATCACAAATGAGGAAGTGTTCAAAATGTAAATTAAGAGCCTTTGGAAACCATCAGAGAAAGTTACAAGCGTAATATTTTGATCTGGTAAAGGATTATTTTGAATTGTTAAGAGTGTGTTAGGAAAAAAAACGTGGAATGGAAACGAAAAGACAGTACCCATTGGTGTAGTGAAAACCAAGGTAATGATGACTTGGGTACGTGGAGTGAAGAGCTTGGTGAAAGTAGCGTAACGAAGAGGCGTGGGCCCCTAAGACTTTTTAAGGCCCTACTACCCTGGGGCTGCGTCCGAGTACAAAGGCCAGAGAAGCAAGGGTAACGATTCGGCATTTTTAGGGGGCGTATTTAATGTATTTCTTCACATGTTCTGCCTCTTTCAAAGGCCTCAATCAGCCGATTTGGAGCAAAATGAACAATTCTGAAAAACTCTGGAAACTGAATATCTCGAGGCCCTTTATTAAGGTCTGAGGCCCTGACTTATGCTCATAGCTGTTACGTCACTGCTTACTGGTTGTTGCTTACCAATCCAAAGTCCTGGGCTCAAATCCTGTGAGTTTTCCTAACAAAGCTCAATCTTCATAAAAAAAAACTTAGATTATAAAGTATTATTCCATTTAGTAACTGGCGAGTGTACTTTTTGTTGTATGTGACGAAAAAAAAAATACTTAGCCTACACTAGGAGCGGATTGATGGAGTTGATGGTACCGGTATTGACTGAGAATGCCGGTGGTGGGTCTTGGTAGGGCCTAATACTTTTCCTCCACATGCGCTGTAGTAGTTGGCCTACAGAAAACCTATTGTTAAGTTGATTCATGGCGATACAAGCGTCCTCCATGGTTGAATAAAGTTTCAACACACTTTAGAGTCGGTTGGGGTCGCTGTACATTGACATTTTGACACAGAGACGAGGAATAATAATCAAACTCAAATTGGCATTTAAGATTTTTAATTGAAACGAGTTGTCAACTTATTCGACGATTACGAATATTACGGTACTGCATAGGCATATATATATAATAATATAATAATATTCCTATAATAATTTTAATACACGAATGATGTCGACAGCGATGACGACGACGATGATGATGATGATAATAATGATAACGATACTACTACTACTACTACTACTAATGATGATGATGATAATGATGATAATAATAATAATTATGATGATAATTACAACAACAATATTTATAATTATTATAAAAGCAGTTTATTGTAAGGTTCTATTTTCGACAAATGTTAACATTGAATTGTAAATTTAAATCGTTTTGTATACATTGGTCTTTGTTCTTGTAATCTTGTAATGTATATGTTTGCATTTTGTGAACTGCTTTATCAATAAGTTCTTCAGGCCTGTTTTAATGGTATGTTATGTTTACAATGATTGAAAAGAAATCATAACACTTATATTCATATAATTATGAACCGATGTTTTGCATACCCGATAACGCCTCCATCCACGTATACTAATCCTCTAGAAATTCTACTTTTTAATTTTTTTCCCCAGGAAATAAATAATATGACATATCTATTAACCAATTATATTAAAATATATGAATAGGAAAAACCTAAACAAATAATTTTAAATGTATATATTGCACGCTGGATATGAGAAAGCACTCGAGATGGTTGACCTTGTGTTGACACTACAGTCAGACGCGAGGCGGCAGTGAAGGCGGCAATTGAGATGTCAAGAAGTTGAGCCTGTTATAAAGCTGTCTTCACCACTAATATTATATCAGAGTTGGTCAAGACATAACATACTATATGTCTATATCATGATATATTAATAACGATCATAATTCACTTATGATGATTATTTTGACGTATGCATATATATGTACACTTCTTAGCCTAGACTGTCTTCACTACAGAAGAGGTTATGATATAATAATACATTAAATGATGTAGTCCTATAGGCCTATATTAAAATTATTATTATTATTTCTATATATATATATATATAGGCCCTATATGTATATCATTTGTATAGCATTTGCATATATATCATATACAATCTGATGTGAGTATATATTTATATAATGCAATGACGAAGGTGCGTCTACGTATATCTACTGGCAAATACAAACAGATAAAAAAATTATGAAAAAAGGAATAAGTTGATATAATACAGACACAAGATTTACATGTTATGTATATATATATATATACATGTTAATAGCGATTAGCTTTCATTGTCATAACCGAACTGAATAATGGTAAAAAAAAGGTAGAACACAACAATTGAATTAATAGTTTTTGTACTTTTATTAGGGTTCGTACTTTTAACAGAGATTTACATCAAGATTTATATTTTCTATTGTTAGTATAAATACTTCAAAATAAACGACAATTCGTGCGATCTGCCCAAGATTAATAATTTCTATTGTAAAAAACACCAACACGATTGAATGATAAGAAAAGTATGAAAACAAACGAGTTGGTATTTGGTACGAAGTCATTCACGCGTCAACTGTGCTGAACAAAACCGTATTAAGGTACTGTAAAAAAAACTCCAGTAATATTTACACAATTGAAATTAAGCGCAAAATTTTACTAAGTCCCTAGATCTTTCATGGGTAAAATTACATCGCTATTGAGTTGAACTGTAAAGACGTAACGGTCCTTGCTGTTAAGAGACCAAACACCCAAAACGATGCAGCGAAACACTACCGTATACTCCTGAGTACGGTACTAATCCCCTATAGATCTCATACATTTCTCATTCAAAATAATCCAAAAATATAAAACTTTATATGATAATACTTTTATACAATAATGTATTTAACAACAGTTCTGTAGTTGAAACAAGCAAAAACGTTGCTAGGACCACAAATTAAAAGGAATGCGTTTTACTTTATATTTCGATATAAATTAGCAAATTGTATTTTAAAATATGAACTTCGTCTTTACAATTTTTTTAGTGTTGATTTTTCGTTACATATTCATTAATTTGTGTGTACTGCAGATGTTGAATATGAATGAATATGAATGTTTGGCATTATTAAAACAATCAAACATGAATTCGTTAATAAGTAAACATAAACAAAAGTATGAGATATAAAGTCGTTCCTTGATTACTTTTTTTAAATAATAAAAAAAGAGAAATTAATATTGGCACTAATTAAAGTAAATTATTTTATTTTGAAAGCGGTTTTCCCCTTACCAGCAAAAACAAGGTATCAAAAAACACGCACAATCCTTACATTAAAACACATCAAAACGAAATGTTAACGATAATAAAAATAATAGTAAAAATAACTATTATTAGTATTATTATAAAATTCAAACAAAAGAGAATTTTTCATTTATAAGCGACGTGCATTAATATGTTGGTCATGGGTCGTTGACACTTAAATTTTCAATGATATTATTAGGCCATAAAAAATAAGAAAGTTCCATAAACATACAGATATAGGCCTACAAGTATAGAAATATATAAATAATGTGGAATACGTAAATATTGCATAAACAATAAATTGTTTTATAGGCCTATGTATAGTATGTAGGCCTACTAACATTTAGATCTACCAAGATTAGATTTAGATCTACACCAGAAAATATTTATCTAAATTTATATAATGAATATTTTGTTTTTGATTATTACATCTATTGGCCTAATATCTTCATAATCATTACTAAAAAAGAAACTTTTTTTTCTAAAACACAAGAGAAAGTTCCAAAAAAAATCGGTGGTACCAAAAATTATGTTTACAAAATGATGAAAGGAAAACCAATAAAAAAAAATTAACATCGGGGAACTTAAATAGAAGTAAACAAAATTTAAATTAACTTACAAACCTAAAAAGTAGCCTAAAAATACTGAAAAAGAAATATAATATTTGAAAAATATATGTAATATGAATAGAAGTGAATTCAGTAATTACCGCTAACAGAAAAGACAATCTGTCGTTACTGCAAACGAAAACATTAATGTTGGTAAGTGATTATTATGTATAAATGTAATGTTAGGTTTTTGTCAAAAATGGGAGGGAATTATCGTAAGCATTAAAGTAAATGCTATGTGCGAATGGTCGTTACGGTATCGCTCCGATCCTTTAAGAAGAATTCTCGCAAAGAGACGATTTTCAGCTTTAAGAGGCTAAAATCTCAAAGGGTAAACCGACCCGAGGATACTCTTCATTCGTCTACTTAGAGTCTAAAGATACAGGAATTAACGCGTATGTCTCAAAAGTTCATGGACCGGCCTGGAAAATGCGAATTCCAGCATATAATTTCATAAGTATACTTGAATTTACAAACGAGGTCTGCAGAAATTCTCACATATCGATTTACATTGCACCCAAAACCGAGAGATCACGTCTTGGACAAGAAACGCCATAAGGATAAAGATTATAATTACGACAAATTATTCCCACTAATAGAGACATCATATTAACGAGACAAGTGTGAATTCCTCAATAGTTACTTTTGTTATGAACAAATAAAAAAAAATGATAAAAGTTTGCGTAGTTGTGTGTTTGCTATGGTGAGAGTATCGATGGATTAACATGCTGTGTGTGTGACATCGACCGCTGCTAGTGTCGTATCTGTGACCTCTAATATGAACCTCATCGCCATGTTATTATTTTATTATGGCCCATTCGTCTGAAATAGCGGGTCATGACTACTATACACTAGAGCATCAACGAAATTTACAACTAGCAATTCAAATCCTTGCTCTATAAACTGTTGACAATTATTGACATATATTGCAGTCTTCTCAAACACGGTGAACTATTGTAAATATTCAGGCGAGATATTTTCGCATTGAATGTACGTTTAGAAAAAATGTTATCAAAAGATAAATATATCAACATTATTGAAGCCTATATTTAGTTCAAGTAAACAGAATACTTGAAGTTCAAACGTTAAATATACAGGTTTCCTCCAACACAACTGAGACAGTCGTCTAGGCCTATATGATTTTGAAATATTTCCGGCCTAGCCTGGATAAAAATACAAATGCTTTATATTAAAATGCCTACACATAAAATTCACATAGTGTATACTCTATGTCTGTTATGTTATTTTTGAATTTGGAATGTTTACATTAACGAATTATGTTACGATTGTTCTGGATTCGTTGTTCATGAAGTATTAATCATGTCATACGAACTACATGTTATTGGAGGACAATGACGTATGAAGAATAACATTTACACCACTGTGTTATTATAAGATAACGTATGTAATACAATTGGTTTGTTAGCGTGAATATCAAAGAACTGGTCACCAATAATTCCATTAGGCATACTATAGATTTGTGTGGTACAATCTATGCTTCGACGCCCATTGAAAACTACCTTAAATCTAGTTTCTCGTAAAAAGATGCTTTACCTCGCAAGTATCTGTTAAATAACCATGTTTTCTTCACTAATGTAAATGTTCAAATAATCCCCGGGCGGCTTCTACAAAGATTTTTTACCACATTTACTTACAAGACAAGTACTGCTATAGCAAACTACAAACACGGACAAGTGCAAACATTTGTTCTTCTGCTACTAAACAGCTACCAGCGGTGAATTAGTTTATTTTAGGACAGAGGTTGCGATCGAATTGAACAAATTATATCAACTTCAAGTCAACATTATTGCACCTAGAAACACGCATATAGATTTGGTGATGTAATCAATAGTATCACCTATAGTATATTTACTGTAGGCCTATATAAAATAAAACTCCACTTCTGGTACTCTAACCTATGACGATATATGCCTAACACCAGTGTGTTGTGATTTTGCGAAGCTTAAAAATGTAATTGCAACATAAATTGCTCATTTTAAATGAACGAAATTATTTATTATTCTGAATTCCAATGCGACACAGATCGAAATAATTTAATTTTCGCTGGTTTAAAGATTTTGTGCAACTAAAATCCATTATTATAAGAACGATACAAAGGAAATGACAGCAGCAATTTTAAGACTAACTTGCTGCCGCTGTTGCCATTTCTTTTATTGTTCCATAGCAGATTATTAGCGACTACACTTTTTATTCATCATTATAAGAACGGTAAATATTGTATCACACACACACACAGGCCTATATACTTATGTATATATATATATATATATATATATATATATATATATATAGGCCTATATATAAATATATAAATCATGATTATAGAAGTAAACTCTAAACCTTACAACACTGAATAATAGTGTTTAGTGTTATCTTGCACGAACATGTAGAACATAAAAATGAATTAACTATTATTTTCATACGTTTATGTAGGTAACACATCAGATATATAATTATTATTGTTAATACAAATAAAGGACCGTTTGTTCCCCTTATACGATCTGCCAAGATGAATATTTTGTATCATGAAAAACCAACTTCATATAAGCAATAAGAAATGTACGGTAAGTAAAGAACCAAAACTGCACGATTGTACTGAATTAGGTTATTTACGCGTCAATGGTGCAGAACAAATCGTCTTAGGCGCGACAGAAAAAAAAACTCTGGTAATATTTTTACAATTGAAATTAGACCTATGGGCAGCAGGTATGGGCAAAACTTAAGCAAGTATATAAATATACCGTATATAGACATAGAGTAGGCATACACTATGTATGTCTTTAGATCAAGAATCAATAATACTTTATTGTCATCGATGAAAACAGTTATTTTTTGCATGTTATTAAAACACACTAACATAAGACATAGAATATATATACACAAAATATGAGATAGGCATATTAAAAAATAAAAAATAATGGTATGACAAATAAATATTTATATGGCGTTGAGTAATTAGTTCTGATAAACGGCAGCCTAACTATAACGCCTTTATGTTTCATTTTTATTAGCGCACTGAGACTTTGTTTTTGCGTTATGTCAAATTTATATACTTTACATTATATACTTTACATTATATTACTAATTCATTGTGCTTTACATAGTCTTACACCAGATTATTTTAAGAAATTAAATAGAGGAGTGTGATAGACGTGGACGGAAAAAAGTGTTATGCAAGTTGATACTCTTCATACTCAACCTATTTACTCAAACTAATAAAGTAGAAATACTAAGATACTAAGGATACAATAGATACGGCGATAATGGATTGAATAATAGCATTAACTAATGATATCTGACAAGACTTATGATCTACGCTTGTTCAAGAAATTCCCTAAATGCACACTGCGTACAGATGCACTGAAATACTAGTGACTACGTTGTTACACCATCGTCCACCTTATAACGCGTTTTCCCTCCGACAATCACTAACGTTACTAAAGCCCATAAATTCATTACTTGTTACCGCAATGTGAAACAATAGTAACACCTACTAGCGGCGAAAAAGCCAAAACATCGTAATAAAAGCTGTAATCAGGCACATTTCGTTTTTTTAACACCGGGTATCATTACAATAGGCTATGCATTGCCACAATTCTAATAAACAACTATATCTGTTTGAGTTGTATTGGGAACTTGAATCAATTAAATGACACCAACACTCGTTTAAGTGGATATCTTTATTATGAAAACATACTTATATAATTTCCGGAGAGAAGCAATCATCCCTTTTTTGATACATAATGTATTAATCATAACAATTAAATCAAATCGAAGAGTAAGACAATACAAGTCAAAGTCGGTGCAATTCTCAATTAGATGACTTAAAACATGTCTTTGATTTTGTTGGAAACAATACAGTATAGCAGTGACAATACGCGTAGGCCTAATAAACACCTGTAACGTAATATCATGTACCCAGTCTGCTTTAACTTAGGCCTAAGCAGTAAAACTCTCCATACTTCTTTGTAGATTAAGTATATATTATTTTGTTTTAAATGTGATTTTTTACTCTTTGTTTTGTTTTAGACGCACACTTCATTTTAAATAGTTGTCATTGATAGGCCTATATAAGTATAGTTCCTAAAAATATAAATTATTATTATTATTATTATTATTGTGTATCTTTCATTTTCTTGCAGACAGTAAATATTTATGATAATACAGCCTCTAGCAACTTAAGCTAATTTGCTTGTCAGAGTTTTAAAATCGGACTTCAGGCAAACAAAATATTTAAATATTTATTTGAATAACCTGCTGAAGTAACGTTATTGTTATATTCATCATTAGGTACAACAATTACAATGTATACTACATTTCTAACTCGCCAATTAGTTAGTGTACATGTTGGAACGTTACGATGAGCGGTTAAGTTATAATCTTAAGAAAAAAATATTTGGTGTTTTACAGGATTTCATCATATGACCCTGGGAAAAGGCAAACGCCTTAACTAGGCCTACCAAGCTACCTATCTTCATATCGAAAAACAAAAAAATCCGTAGAGAAATAATTACTTCTGTTGTTGGATAAACATATTGATAATATTCCTACTGTATGGCTTACAAACCAGTAAAAAACAATATTATTGTTGAATTTTTCACCGATGAATTTCCTTGTAAGTCAAACTGTGATTTTGCATGACAAGAGTAAACGTTGTGGATAATGTGGATAATTCAGAGGCAATGTAGCAAATAATTGTGAATTAAAATAAAGCGAAATGTTAAAGGCCGTCGAATGGTGAGAGTATAGTGCTTTATCATCATCTAGTATTTCGGAGTTCGTTGTCGGGTGCTTTTCCCTTGACCGGCATGACACAACACAAAGGCTATAATGTACAGCCTTATTCATAACGCTATATAATTCATACACACAAACACACACACACACACACTTGTTGTATTGTGGACAATAAAAAAAATTCTTGATTCCATCGTCTTCTCATTGTTTTTATATATCAAGGTACCGTATTTATGCGTATATACGCATATATATGTTATTTAGATATGTTGATTTATATACATACATATATATAGGCCTATATATACATATATATAAGTGTATATATATATATTTATATATAAATATATATATATCTTTTTAACCCAATGTTTAAGCACTTGGATCATAATTCAATTGCATCTCGTTGTATTGTGGACAATAATATAATATTCCTTAATTTTATCGTCTTCTCATTGTTTTTATATCATATCATAACATTTTGCAAGATATATTTATATAGGCGTATATACGCATATATGTTATTTACATATGTTGATTTATATATACATACATATATATAAGTATATATATATATATATATATATATATTTAAATAATGATTAATGATGTGAGATGAGATGTGCAGTTTGTGTTATTATTTAGGCCCTGTAGTTTTGGTATTAGTCAGTTTTCCATTGACAAATACCTGGAATTGTCAGATATTTCTGTTAGGGCCTATTAATTATTTAGGCGTAAGCTTACGTGGATTTTCCCCTTAACGTTTGATTCTAAGACTTTACTTGTCGTTTCTTGAATCTGTTATTTACAATATATAACGCATACTATTCAGTTTGATTTAAATAGTTTCCTTTAGAGTAGATGTGTAGGTCTATGTAATAACATGTAGAAACAAAAAGTAAATAAAAGAATAGGCCCCTATATAAAAACAATACTATATACATAATTAACACATATATAGGCCTATGTGAACACATAGAATGATAAAACTCCTATAACTCTATTGCATACCCAGATATAAGTATAACTTATATTGAAGTATATACCTATAGGCCTATATAAATGCATATACATCCTATATATGTATATACAGGCCTATATAAAACACACACACACACACACACACACACACACACACATATATAATACTCCGTTCCATGTCAACGAAAAGATGTGTATAAGAGACAGGCTTAAGCCTCTCACAGGCCTACTTGGAAAGTAGTACGGAGGTTTAGTTACAATAAATTGAAGGATTAAAATTTTAAAATGACAAATTGGACGAATTAACAACCGAACACTAAATGAAGACAACACAATCCGAGATCTTTTCAATACAAACGTATATTCTACGAAGCTTTTCTCATCTGGATTTCCTTCCTGACACATACATACATACATACATAATCTACGACTAATTAATACTTGTTTTTTGTCATAATAATTGCACAAATAATTTACAATCTTCATAATTTAGGATGCAACATGAATTCAGACATTTAAACGAATATGTCCATCCACAATTGTCGAACAACTATTAATTATTAACATCATTATGAAGAAATGGTAGGTTATTAAAACAATCACCATCGGTGTATGACAATGATAAGTACAGTAACCACACTACCTATACAACATTTCAGACACAAAGTGTACCTTACTTTAGTCTTTTCTAGCGTTAATAAATATATACATACATTAATACATGGTCCCCATTACCACGTGTTATATACTAATTTAGGTCTATTTTTGTGAACAAACACAAACAAATGTATATTCGGTGGGACAACACATGGTTATCCAGCGACACACCCGTAATGCTAACATATTAACAGTCTTACCATTACAGTTGTATTTAGTACTAGAGACAATATTTCGTTGAGACAAAACTTACAATTTTTAAAATCACAAATTTCACCATACATTGCATATCAATTTTATAGTAATATAAATAGTGAAAGTCATTTTTTTTATAATCAGTTCAACGATTTAATAACTTAAAAACACATCATTATGGTATAATATAACAACGAATGGCGCATAGGTACAGGCCAAGCATCAATACCGGTAAACCATTTCTTAATATGGATAAATTCGATGCACAACACCTAAGGTCAATAAACATTTTAACGATTATCATTTTAAAGGTGTATATTGACTAGGCTTCCATTTACAACGATTTATGTTTTATCCATTGTAATACATTATAAATACAAGTTCGTTTCTTAATTAGTGTAAATATATCGAAATTATGATATGCCAATTTGTGAAGACAAAACAAGGCCTAGGCATATCCTGATTACAAGGCAACTCAACAAGGATATATTATATTTATTGTAAGGTTACTCACCCCTAGATGAGAGGTGTAAAACTACGACTATAAACTGAATAACTTTTGAGCTTTTATAGAGAAATCTCAGACATTGTTAGAGAATTAACTTGTAATTATGTTTCCCTTACGCTCAAGTGATTAGAATCAACATATTGCCAAAGGGTCTAGAGAGGATAATATGAAGCGGTGTATACAATCAACGCTTAACCGCGCTGCGATTTTAATAAGTGTTTGATTTTCACAGAAATTGACAGGCTCATTGTAAAGCGTCGATGGCTTGATTTAGAAAAAGGTAACCAAAACGGGTATCCCCTTTGTGCCCTTAAATTGATGTTGGGCTATCTCATGTAATCAGACCTCTGAAAACTATACCTAAACATTAGTTATATAAACACGGGTTTTCAATCTTAAATTTCATAGAACAAGAAATAAGTACTTTTGTTGTCCATTGTCCATTTTCAAAACTCTTCTTAATTGTTTGACAGAAATGAGTTTTTAAGGTTCAGACTCGAAGTACAGATTCGTTCTGGAAATTTAAGTTTAGGTCGTAGCCTATTGTATTCTTTAGCATAGTACCTGAGCAGTATTTGTAAATAGTAAATTATTGTGACTTTTAACTTGAATTGGTACCGGTAAACGCTTTGGCATTATATTTTTATTAATATAATTTAATATCGTTAAAAAACAAATGAATTGCAAAAACTTGCCTCTAAACTGGGTATCGATGTCTAGGCTTATTCACCGTAAAAATACTCCGTTCCATGTCAACGAAATTTTGTCAATAGTCATACATATAATAAAAACTGTTAAGCAAAATGTTAATTTACTGGTTTCACATTTATGTTCTGGTTGAAATGTTTTCTAGGCCGGCTAAAGTACTGGCTACTTTTGTTGTAGTCCTTCGAATGCTTAGCAGAAGATAAGCCTTATGTCCGGGTTTGCTATGCAGTATACACTAACATCTCCAAGTACAAAGCGATGCGGCGCCTGTACACTGTACACATTGCCTACACTTTTCCAAGTCTGAAGCAAAGTTTACCGGTGCTGAAAAAGCGCTTGTAGCGTGGGGAGCACCAATACTTCGAAGTGGCGAGTGTAGGCTTGATGGAGGACGGAAAGCAACACTAACGCTATTTGAGGGTAAAGTTGTTGATGACGATGACTGTGAATTAGAATTTTTCAGTCCAAGTAAATTGTCTATTGAAAAGCCCTGTCTTGCACTTGAGCTTGTATTAGTTGTCAACGTTGAACCCGGTACCGACTGTAGGCCGACTGTGCACGGTGGACCGGGTAAAAAGCTCATAGTTAACGGGGAAATACCGCTCAACGTAGGCGGAAGAGGTAGAGGCACTGGCGGTGGTAGTGGGGAAATATAATGATACGGCATCATAGGGTGATGTTGAGAAATCCCGTGGTGAATACCGAGGCCTAGGTGATGGGCATAGGGGTGGGTCATAAACGGATGATCTCTTAACATCAAATCATGTTGTTGACGTTTGTAGCGTTTTCTCCTCCGTAAAAATGAACCATTGTCGAACATGTCCTCACTAGCTGGATCGAGGGTCCAATAGTTGCCCTTTCCGGGATTACCCGGTTCTCTTGGTATCTTCACAAAACAGTCATTTAATGATAGATTGTGACGAATACTGTTCTGCCAAACTGGAAATCGTTCTCTGTAGTAAGGGAATCTATTCATTATAAACTCGCAGATACCACTCAAAGTGAGTCGTTTTTGAGGAGACTGCAATACAGCCATGGTAATAAGAGCAATGTACGAATACGGTGGTTTCACCAAGTTTGACTTTTTCTTGTCTCCCGTATCTTGTCCGTCTTTGTCTCGCTCCTTAGCAATGTCATCATCATCTTGATCTTTGAAATCTTCTGCATCGTTCATTTCTTTGTCAAGTTCGTCTTCTTTCATCTCGATCGAGTCCTTTTCATTACAACTTATAAAGTCATCTCCATCGCTGCGATTCTCATCCACGATAATATGTTGTGATTCCAGAGAATGAGGCGAACCATCGATAATGTTATCTAGCTTTCTCTCCAATGAAAGTCCTTCTTGGCCTAGAGTGTGGGACTTAGCCTCCTCATCCATTGCACTCTCTGATACAATGATAGTCATGTCGGGTAAATCAGGCGATGCGTTTGGGCTCCGATTTTGTACCTGCGGTAACATGAATTACGGATAGCTGACAAATTGCTGTTTCCTTTGAGATGGTTAACAGGATGTCCGAGAAGCGAAAACTATTAATCTGTCTCTTTGCAGCCCAGGAGTTATGAAAATGTTGTAAAATTCTACCCAAGAAGAATTTACGAACACCCGACAGAAAATAATTTCAATCAGATGTCAGGTTGGTTTTTAATTCGTTCATATATGTAAAGTTACGGTAAATCGCGACTATTGGCCACCCACTCTAATCAGTGGAGAGAATTCGACATAAATGCGCCTGTCGCACTCTTGATAACTTCCTATCTTTGCTTTGTCAGAGAGTTGTGGGACTTCACTAGAAATAGCACGTGACAAAATACTCAGCCATTAGCTAGCCTTTCGTCAGCCTCATTACCATATCAAAAGTGTTTCACCGCCTGTGAACCGCCCCCTTGGATAATTAGGTGATTTGCTCATCAAACAAAGGCAACATAAACGGTGCTAAGCCCGGGTTTTGTAATTCTACATCGCTACAACCGTCATAATCAAATGCCGGTACTCGATTTGGTATTCATGAGTTGGTAATCAGATAAACATAGCAGTAAACTGTTTTCAGCTTTGCAACACATGTTTTTGACAGGTACAGCGCCATCACACTACGTCATTTTGGAACAATTTCGACTTCGAAGGGTGAAGTTACTTTAAAATTATACTACGTTTTCAAATCTGGAAACCCACTCAAACTTTCATTTTTAATAAATCTAATCAATTTCCAACTCTAATGAGACAAAGAACGAACAAGTCAGTCTAATTTAGACTATATACCTGTTACTGTTGAACTTCTTAAATTGTTTCACACTTTTAGTACCAGACAATCAAATTTAAGTGTGTACCGCGAAAAATACATTATCATTTGCAACTTTTCCTTTTGTTAACGGGCGAAGAAAATATATCTCGGATCTAATTTTCAAGTGAAACTAAACAAACAACATACTACTTCAAAAGTTAAAAATATTATTTACCCCGTTTATTCCCTCAATACAGAAAGTAGGCCTGTAACTTTAAAATCTGTTGCGATATAAGCGGATTTTATAGTTACAAACTGGGTAATCGATCGTGTTTCCCTAACATCTTTAACGCGGCATGCGTTACTAACTTAGGCAATTGACTGTGTCCTACTGTAGTTACTATCACTTTATAGATCCGTTACTAAAAGTGCACTTTCATGTTAACCAGTTGATTTTATTGTCAAATTTATGAACAAAAATTGCGAAAGTAAGAGATCTAGTTTTTGTGTTTGTTACAAAAGGTATTACAAATGATTGTTATGGGTCTTGAATAAATGTTATCGGTGGCGGATCCAGGAATTCGAACTACAGGGGACTTTCAAAGATGGAGGATGCAGACCACCGCCTGAGCTTCAACATGGTTGGGTCTGAGGTACGAAAATGTATAATTATGGCATTTCTTTATGGCCGGAAAATGCATTCTCAGATTTAAATTTGAATTAATTTTTGTTTTTTCTCTGCATTAATTTTTTTTGTTTTGGAAAATGCTCCCCTAGCCATTGAATCCGCTACTGGTTATAAACTCTTACAATAGGCCTAATTATAGATGTGGTGCACATAGAAATCGTCATACTGTCTTCATTCTAGTTAAGATCGAAATCTGCCGAAATATTACTTATAATAAATCCGCTCTCAAATTACAATTCAACACCACCTCTGGGACCTCAAAATTTAAAGTGGTCCCGGGTTTAGTCTCCGCTTAGAGGGTTATATGCGCGTTAAAAGATTGTTACTTGAGTTCTTTGAAAAAGTGGTCTCTGAATTAGAGGGTTTCTAAACACACTATTCGGGTACTTGCATTAGTGTTATTTGTGGGTGTTATTTGGGGTTAACTTAGAGATCTATTATTGTTGTTATGCATATTTTTGCTCACTTATAGCTTATATAGACTAAATTTTATTCATATAAAAATTCAGATTTACTACAATTCTCTATATCGGGTTGGGGGAGGGGGCTATGAAAATCAAATTGAAATAATATTAGTAGACTAGGCATATTCGTATTATCAAAAATCGATAATAGGCCTATTCAAAAATAAATTTTTTAACACCGTGTGCAGCACTTCCAGTGAAAACAGATTTTGTCTAGATTTTATTTGGTTGAGATTACTCTGACCGTCACAGCCCGATCTCAGTAAATTATTATAATTTTAAATAATACAATTTATAATTACAGTAAGTTACAATACTTTCAATTGTAAGAAATAGCCGACTGAAGTAAACAATGTCTCATCTTAATTTATAATGCGTGGAAACGGTTTCCTCGTGTCGTAAATCATTTCTCAATGACGTATTGTGTTGAAAATTGGTGAAACCTTACTACCAATTCATTTATGGCATTGTTAATATGCCTACGGTTTTGAAAGATAAACATACAGTACATCTTTATATGGCATGGTTATTTAAAGCTGAAACCATATCCATTATTTTAGACCTAAAATATGTGTCTAGTTTTGTAGCATTTTTTGTTTGTACAGGAGAAAAAAAAACACAACTTGTACATCAAAATAAATAAATTAAAAAAAAAATGTTTGTTATACTTTTTAAATTTTTTAATTAAAATTTAATGCCATTCCAACCGACAATTTTTTTATTCTACACGACAATCTATATCGTCTTAACCTGTCATATAAACAAATGGTAAGATTGTTTTTGTCTTTAATTACAGTAGATATTCTTACGAAGTTAGAGCAGGCTGAGAAATTCCACTACTCACTATGACTACATAGTATCGTCGTCAGAACGTCAGTAGACAGTTGAACCATGGAGGAATAAGTATACTATTAAACATTTTTCGTTTTAGACAAATTTGAATGTTACAGCTGCAGTGAATTTTTTCTCATAAAGCCATTCACCTTCATAAAATTACTTCATTTAACATTTTTGTCATCCTCTACATGATCTCGATATATCTAAATATGTAGGATATGATGAACGCTGGTTCAGTGGCGTATCTAGGTGTGTGTGGTTTGTGTGGGGGGGGGGGGGGGGGGGGGGGGGCGCATGCCCTTCCAAAAAATACTTCCCCAGTCGGCCCCTCCGTCATGCTCAAGTAATCACCACAAATTACTTTATTTTGCGAGCTGGCACCCCTCACCCAATCATCGATCCCCCTACTTCACCTTCGCTCCCCCATCAGCCCCCGCCCCCATTTCCATTTCAAAACTCCTAGATACACCACTGCACTGGCTCAATCGAATCCATTCAAGAATCCCAAGTTTTCAGGGACAATCAACGAGTTTACGATGTTAAGTTTTAACATGTCGTAATAGTACATTGCATTTATGTGAGACATAAAGTTCGATGCACCAACTTTTGAACTCAAAGTTGAAAAGTTCTTGGTTAACTGAAACATATTCATGATGTACCCGGGCCTCGATGTCCGAAACACGTCAACTTTGGTGGACCAGGCGCCTGGGACCTATCGAATCCTCTGCAAACCCTTACATGATATGTCCGATATAGCCTACAGGCACCCATTTTCATGACTTCGATTGTAATTAACTTGTGCTAGAAAATTGCCATCGGCAAGATATTTCGAATTATCTGACGCATATATTTCCTTTTTACGTTTCTTTTGAAAAACTAATTATTAAACAGAATTTACACATCAAATCTACTTCCATGTGCATTTGCATGCGATAATTCAAGTTTGAAAAATGATAGCGACTGCAACTTAACAGTGTCATTGGGATAATCATTGATTCATACTACTCAACATTGTACATAATGTAGGCCAAGAAGGTGATACAGTAGCCTATATTATAGACCTCGTACATGCATATCCGAACCTGCATTGATGTGCAAATCAAATTAGAAGTTTAGTGAATGAATCCAACAAAACGGCTTTGTCCAGATGTTTACCTGAAATACAGATTAGGAAAAAAAAAAGAATTTTAGACGTTTCATAGTAAATTTATATGCTATATATAGTGCAATCATTTAATACAATAAATATTATAATTATAATAACAAATGTAATTCACAGCAATTCATATTTCTTTAAAAAAAAAAAACCAATACACACAGAGATTCGTTCTTGACAATGAGAAGAGAAAAAGTACCCCACCTTGATCGGAAAGCTCAAAATAGAATGCCTTCATTAACCAACGACTACTTTAAGGGGTTTTTGCGTTTACATATTCATTACCTATGACTTTCAGACGTGGGCCTACGCAAATATATGTCACTTTGAATTGAATTGAATTATATAGATTTTGTTATGTGCGTATTCTTTTAATAGGTACCGGTACAGAGTATCAATTTGCACGTCTAGAGAACTGATTTAAATTTTCCAACTGAAAGAACAATAACGCCCTAATAAGGAAACTGTTTTCTCGTATCATCTTGCCTTCAGGATCGGAAAGTACCCAAGTAGGCTCCTGTACCGTATACTTTTTTTTTTTAAATTTCCCAGCACATCTGAAGGCCAAATAAAATACAACCGCATTTCTCGTCTCCTTAGATTTTCCTTCGTTTGAACCGCCCCTTTTTAGAATTTTACACTACTTTAAATTTACTACAAAAGGCCTACACACAAATTCCTACAGAAATACAAATGTGCATAAACGACTGGTCGAGGAATACACGGCTGCGTGCGTATGACAGCCATATTTGTTAAGATAAAAGAAGTTTCAATTCTTTGCTTTAAAAAAATCGTCGGGAATATATCTGTTCTATTTGTCCAAATAACACAAACAAACATATTGATATTCGTATGCTACATATTACGCCTATTAAATAAGCCTATTACACATGTCTTTGTGATGAACAAATCAGGATAATTATTCTATTTATTATTGTATCATTAGGTTAAAGCCTAGGTAAATGCTTTTGGAATGGTCATTAAGATAAAGGTGTCTAGTACATAATGCATACGGTAGGCCAACGCATGGGAACGACTGCGGTTCCGTCAATCAATTACAGTATACGGCTGAAGCTAATTGAAAATAATAACACTTGTGTTGTTAGAGAAAGCGATGTTCGATTACCTCTTCCCCTAATGACAACAGTTAGTGAATTCTTAGATTAATTAAGACGTTAGATCCGCGGTCAGGAATACGAGTATTGTAAATATTGTTATAAAATAAAATGATAAACGTAAACGAAAGGCCTATATTAACAATATAGGCTTAATAACATAATATTGCTATTTTCAAGACGAAACTAAAAACTCACTTTTTAAACATCTCAACATTTATATATATATATATATATATATATATATATATACTTATGTATATGTATGTATAAATAAATCAACATATGTATATAACATATATGCGTATATACGCCTATATAAATATATCTTGCAAAATGTTATGATATGATATAAAAACAATGAGAATATATATATATATATATGGTACGGTATATATTAATTAGGCAGGACGAACTTTATTGCAATCGTATAACAGATTGGATAATACAAAATATTCAGAGTAAGAAATAAAACACAAACAGGCATTCAAAGATAGAGAAACAAAAAAAAAAACAGCCGATTAAAATTAAGAATATCATTATCATTATATATACAAAAACAATGTGTTATCCATAATTACTATTTACAAAAATGTTATAAAACTCCTAGAACAGGCAATTTCTAAATGTAAAAAAAAATTCATTCATATAATTAAAATTTATCATTATTTACGAAGATTTATAAAAATATAATTCTTATAAAAAAAATATTGGTGACATAAATGATATAATAATAGTTTTAAGTTCAATTAAGGTTAAAATCATTAAAAAATACCATTATATTATTATTACATACCCGTACACAATGCACTCCCAATGTATATTACATCATAGGCCAATGACAAAGAAAACATTTCAAGTTTACCCTCAGTAAATCAATGTTACTGTATTTAATAAGATTGATTCTCTTTATATGGGGAAAAAGTTAATTTGTTTCAAACGTTAAAATCAAAAAGCTAATTCATTCGGGCTTAGTAACATTGGCAGAAAATAAAACATGAAAATAGTTCCCATTAAAGGCACCAAACCTTAACATAATGATACAATATTAATAAATTAAATAATTATTATATGTTCGTCACATGCATAGACCTATGTAATAGGTCTACATAATAATACCTGTCTCTTATACACATCTAGATGTGTATAAGAGACAGGCAAAAAAAACTGGACTATCATGCACACGTAGTGTACATGACTTGGACGTTGGCGCGCGAATAGGCCGATATCAATTTAAGGATTTTCAAAAATATTTTGCAGGGATTTTTTGGTATTTGGTGTGAAAAAGTAAAGTGAAAATTTAAAAACGAGGCGGTTAAAAAACATAAGGTTTATAAATAAGATGAGAAATACGGTTGTATGTACAGTACTGTACCGTATAATGCCGCACAGGCCTACGGGACGTTCTTGCGCGCGACATCTGTATTTTTACGGTATTTATGTAGGTTGGTCAATAATATATATGATGTTTACTGAGCTTACTACAGCCTAAATAAGTTTGACTTCAGTATTAACTACTGGAGTTCATGAAGTAGGATAGCCGGGTCCATTGAATCGATGAAGGCCCATCTTTAGAATACTCGCGGATTATAACCAATTTAACCTAACACCTTTTCTACACTACTGACAGGCTGCCTTTAATTGAAACCCCAAAATGCACCACTAACATTATTGCGCTCAGTCACATAACAAAATTAGTTAAAAGCTCAATTGAAAAGCGATGAATGGCGAAGTTTGTCTTGCTAAATGTCGCCCATTGTGGGCCTTGGAAACGGTAAACTTTGTACTTTACCGACGGGTACATTTACCTTGGCTAATCTGCCCATTCATACAGATAATAGATTCAAAGAATCCTTTTATTTTTCACCTATTTACCTTTCAAGCAATACCTTGCTTTTAAGCAATAAAACCCACAAAGGACCAAGGCCCTTAGCTACAGGTGTCCGCAGTCCATAGAAGAGTGTTCATTTTCCGCATTATTTCTCTCTCCAAATATATCCTTGTCTTGTCAATTACCCAGACCTATACATTTAATTCAATTAAATGTAATCTTGGTCTCTATTTAACATCTCATGAATATGTAATAAACTGAATACCGCAGTTTACTAACAATCGTAATAGGTTACTTTAACTAACCAAGGTTTTTTATAATAGATAATAATAGATTATAATAGATAATAATAGATTATAATAGATAATAATAAATTATAATAGAATTAAACATGGATTTAGTGTTTAGTGTTTAGTGAAGTGAATTACAGTATTTATTGTTAATTTATTAATATGTCGTAGCAATTTTAATTCACAAATTTAGCAGACTTGGTTGGAGTGGAGTCTTCCAACGCTAAAAAAAGAGAAAAAAAACATTACCTATGACTGATTCTCATCTTTATTTTTTAAAGACTAGGACGATGACTTTTCCAGATTTTTTTAAAATGTATACATTATTAAAAAAAATAAAGCAAAATCTGATATATAGAGCGGGAGTCTTCTAAGGATAAAATCCCACCCCACACCCCACGAAAAAAAAAACATTGTCTATGACTAATTCTCATCTCTATTTTTTAAGGGTAGGAGGACGGCCTTTCTCTATCTTGATCTCTTTTAAGATGGTCATACGTATATACTCATTAATAGGTCTTATCTTAGCCAGGACTGAGCACACGCGAACTCATTTCTTCCGTGAATGTTCGTATTTCTGCAGGATTTTCTTGTCTTGTAAAAGAAGAGGTAATAAATAAAAATATAATACGAGAAAAATTATATTTTTACATTGCTAAATTATTATACTAATAATAAATATTCTCAATAACTTGTCATCATCTATCGTTAAATATATTCCACCGAGGCTGAAAACAAATATGCACAATATAAATATGAAATTATTCCTTAATTGAAAATTACTTTGTTAGATTAAACACATTCCAGTGTTTAGTGAGAAGTGTTGTATATTGATATTATTACGCGGTGTAATTGTTAACAACTGCGCCAGGGCTCGACGCTATTGTCAACAACCATATTTGGTTTCGTTTACTTTGTTTTTATTTTAGTGTGACGAGGCTGTTGAATGTTAGACACCAACGAAATAACATAGCAATAACTCTCACAATCCATTAGCTGACCACAGATAAGTTTCTCGGACACACACGAAATGCCAGGAAAACTGACCATTAGCGTGGTGAGCAGTGTAATTCAAAACATAAACCGTGTAAGAGATCCCTTCGGGTACACGAACGCAGTTGATTCAGCCGACTAGACCGAAAGCCAATAGGTACTACCAACATATTTTCTTTCTCATTCCAAAGCAATATGTTAAAATTAACATGGGTACTGTTACAGCGCACCTTGCACCTACGAGTGACTACGTTCTGGAACAAAACGAGGACAAAATATCTAACAAGACATAGGAAAAAAACTCGAAATTTCTGGGTGTTTTAAGGTAAAAAAAATGGACTGCGAGGATATAATCATAAAGATGTGATTAACAAAGACCGCCAAACTGTTGCCCCAGGGTCGCCGATAGTCTGCAACAAAACGATACAAAAAACTATACTAAGTTTAAAAAACTCTGTATGTCAGTCGTTTAAGGTAAAAGGTCAAAATCGTGAGGTTAATAACAAAACCCAGGAAAACTCGTGCCTCGGGGTTCATCACGGAGGCAATTGATATTATTTTAACTTCGTAATGGATCTACATTCATTGCGTTGTTGCATACAACTAAGGCCTATAACACAGAAAGGGAAATATACTCAAGTACACGTCAACTCCATTTCTCAATATTTGTCCAGCAAGTTGTATTACAAAATAGAACTAAAGGATCGGTGTCACAAATTAACACCTGCGGAAAAAAGAGTAGATGGTGAATACGCGCAGGGTAATCGACCAAACTCAAGAAAATCGCTCCTAGGGCCTAACTTCACTCCATTGTGCTTCAGTAGATTTGTATAGGGTATTATTTTGAATGGTTTTTAATCGCAGAAAGATACTCATTGAATAAACCAACATACTGCTTTTCCTCTGGGAAACTACGCTAGATCTTTTTTGTGAAAACTTTCTCTTAAAACAAATAATAGCAAAAGTCTGGCTTTTTAGTTGCCGCACGAAAAACTAAGACTGAAAAGCAAACATAAGTTGCTACTTATTCTTACGTACTTAACTCGAGGGCGAAAAATAGAACAGTTTGATCTTATGTAGAAAAAACGGTACTGGTCTTTTGTTAAGAGAAAATTTCCAAACAAAACGCATTAGGTTTGCGGTTGACACAATACGAGTGTAACACCGATTGACTCTTCAAGAGCTTCCAGATGGTAGCAGGGGTTACGGTAAGTGAAAATACGATCAATAACGACACCAAATGATATGTAATACAGTAATTAGTAACAGTTACCAATATATACAAATATAAGACTAAATCAAGCTGGATATTTATACATTCTTTCATTTCAGTCCTAAGTGAATGATCATTCCGTACATACATATACACACACATATTATTACTATATACATATATCCCTATGTATATATAAGCTTATAAACATTAATAATGATAATATAAAAAAAAACTAAATGATGCAATGTATAAATAAAAATATATAAATAAATAAATAATAATACCAAAATAGGCCGATAAGTTCTATAAGTAGGAACACGGTCAAAGTGATATGAAAAACTTAAATGAATATAGCATGGGTGAAATTACAGTCGTTGATTATAGGCACAATATTGATGTTTTTTGTAATAACATTTAAATGTTTTACAATTATTTATTACCATACATTTTGACATTGAATGTATTTATATTATTAGTATGAATAACATTGTAAAAAGAAAATAGTCTACTTTGGTTTAGATCTTCCTGCTACTGCTACCAGATCCAGTTTTGGAGTAGGCCAATTTATTGTTATTATTATATTATCCAACCAACAAGTCCGATAACCAACTTGCTAAGTCCAGTGGACTTGGTACTAATGCGGTACATAAGCACTCTACGATCATCCCTGTTATGTGTCTTTCGTCTTAACAGGAGAGGTTCGAAAAAACTATACCATTTATTATTAGTAATCATCGTCCGATCGAGACCATGTGAGGAACTACAAAGAACAATTACTCAAGCCTCAGCATATGACATCGATCATGGCCAATTCCTACCACAATCATCATTACGAAATGATTACTTGGTCAAATATTATCTGTGGTAATTGACAACAGAGCGTTCCAAATGACTATGTTATTAAAAAATAATTTAAGGCCCGCGTACTGCAGAGTACTGTATAAATTGTTTCAATAATATTAATTGTCTGTACATGGAACCTTTCGAATTGTTTTTTTTTAGAAAGCAATTAAGGTGTTGTTTTTCAAGGTTTCTAATCTTATTTCAAAATTCAATTCGCAGCACATAGATTGACTGGTATGAGTTTAAAGTCAACTGTCGGCTACAGCAGTGTACAATATAATACAAACATAACTAACCATGGATCATTCTTTAATCCAAAAAAGTTCAAAAATTATTTAAAATAACCATGTAAATTTTAGCCCGTTTAATGTTTTTAATCGAGCGCAAAATCAGAAAATTGCATACACCAGGCAACAATAGTAGAATTATAAATTAAATATTTAACTGTTCTTTTTAAAATTTTGTTGAAAACCCAATCAGTAGATAGGCTTATATGCAAAACGGTCCTGCTTAAACAAAACAATTAAAAATCACATGGACTGAACTTCCCGAATCAACTCACAACATCAGACTAGAAAGAAGAACACAAAAACGTAAACATTTTCATCATATTTTCATAAGGAAAACCATATGAAGTACATAATTCGGAAGACGTACATTAAAACAAAATAACATGTGGGGCCTATATTACTATAAAACAATAACACTGACACTGACAAACATAATAAAACAAAAAATTCAGTAATAAGCATAAAAAAGACCAAGTATTTTAACTGCATTTAGTATGAGCATAGAGAAAATACAATCAGAGATTGTATTGTTATTATTATTATTGATTGTATTAGAAAAAAAAACCAGTACTATAATAATATTTATTCGACAATTACTTTTGTAACAGTGGTAACACACAATTAAGTGGTGCATTCATTCTTAAATTAAGAAATATTTAAGAAGTGAATAACGGGAAAAAAAAACAAAAAGAAAAAAGTGCTTAAGTTGTAGAAAACAAAATCAATTTAGACTAAGCTTAACAACAGTATCTACCAATACTAAACTAGAATTCAACATAAACAAAGAGCTTAACAAGTAGTACTTTTGAGTCATAACTGGTGGTGATTCTTAGATAGAATTTTGGATTTTCTCATCTCTATTTCTAAACGATTGTTTTAGTTTGGTCAATGTTTGTGTCCAGACAAGCTCCTCCCACGTTTCTTTGTATATTTATATATTTTGTCATATATTTGTAATACATCAATAAATGAATAAATAATATAATTTAAAAAAAAAAAGCTCCCGGTAAAAGACTATGCTAAAAATAGTAATATGGAGTGTTCTGTTTTACTGATGACAAAATAAAATTGAACTTCGTAGGACTATTACTATGTAATTGAAATAGTTACACGCTATAACCATCTATAACCGATTGAATATTCCACTTCTAATATTTTAGTGATATAGAGGGTGGCCTGCCAATGTGTTGATATCGAACGCAATCGGATTTGTATATGGCCCTTTGGTGTAGGTATGAGTATGTAGTCTATATAAGCTTAACACCATCTCAATGCGTTTTTGGTAAATTATTAACCGGGGTTAACTGTGAATAGGCATATTCTAGATTGGATTTACAGTATTGAACGAAGTACGATGACAAACTTCAACAGAAGCGTCGTTTGGGGTAGATGCAATGTAGCCTAAGCACGATTTCTCAGCATAATCAGTGTCGCACGTTCTGCAGTATCATCGCTGGAGTATTAGGCCGAATCTTGATGTGCTGACGAAGTACGCGTATCTGGCAGTGCATCAACGGTTTATCTTAGCTAAAAAAGCATTATGGCTGACTGTCTGTCATGGTTTCATTTCGTACTTCCTTTTCACTTTTTCACTATTCAGCAGGCATATTAAAAAAAAATCAAAATACTGTACGTCGAAACTAAATTTTAAATAATGCTATCAAGCAGACGATATAGCCTAATTACATTTGACCCCAAGGTCAACAACTTAGTAACGATTCATATTTAAAAAAACGCTACCACAACAGACTTGGTAACGACTCATATTTAATATAATACTAACACAACAGCTGTTATTTCTTATTGTGTTACCGTTGCTACTAATGTTTACCTTTAATTATATATTAATTACTATTATCATTATTAGTAGCGTTTCCTTTATACCCTATTCATTAAAGAATGCATTGAATAATGCCAAAGCAGAGGAAAATTGTAATTAATAACAAGCGTAAATAGCTCACTGGCGATAATAAAACAAAATTGCTACTGCATGTTACATGAACATAAATAATAAAGCAACTGGATTTAATATACTATTTTCCAAATTCTAAATAATTTATAAATGGCCTGC
The DNA here is from genome assembly GCF_011630105.1 of Anneissia japonica. NCBI lineage: Eukaryota > Metazoa > Echinodermata > Crinoidea > Comatulida > Comatulidae > Anneissia > Anneissia japonica. The sequence goes on from NW_022717183.1 coordinate 142,025, forward strand.
AGATTCAAAATTCAATTATTCATTGCTACAGAAACCATGGGTTATTATCCGCCAAACAAGCAGCACAACGTAGGCCTACACATTAGAAAATACAAAGTGAACAAAATATCCCGTCCCTTCCTAACCCAAGTATGTATTAATGAGGGAGGGATGTTAATATCCCGCTAAGGCCCCAATGAGCCGCATACCCGGCAAATTATACATATTAGGCCTACAGGATCTTATTTTAGAAGACTAACGAGTCGAATACAGTCATAGATCACAACAATTTTGATAATAACACAATTCAATAACCGATGTTAAATGGACATTGAATTTAAATGTACCAAGCAAAAATCAGCTACGGTTAGTGAAGCAATTAATTGCTACAAAGGTGCAGAATGGCCATTGGTGAACATAAGACATGTAATCACAACGCGTCATCGCCACATTTAATGACGCATTACATTGACAGACGTTAAACATATGGAATTGCTCACACGCTGCTGAATTTATAACGCGTCATATAATAACATTTAATGACGCGTTACAATGCATAACATAGATTATACATTTGGGATCACTCACATGTACAATTCTAAAAAAATGTTAATTTTTGCACAAAAGGTTAACCAGGGCCAACATAAAAGTAGAGAGGCCAAAGCTACATATAGTCTAGGCCTAATAGTTAAAAAACTTATTTTGACGGGACTTAGGACGTCTTTACGTTTCTCCAGCCCTATGTCCAGACTACCAAATTTTATTTGACAAAAACATGTGACATATGGTCATGATGACATCACATCATGACCATATATAGGCACATAATGACTATATAAGGGCATACAACCGGTTTTTTTTGTCAAGGAAAATTTGAGTGTGGACAGAGCAAACAAAGGCGTGTCAATCAAACTTAACACCTAATCAGAAAAGTGCCAAGAGTACGCGCGTGTCCTACAAACACACGTGTTGTCCAATAAACGCACGTGTTTGCGTATGTTTTACACTATCGGTGTGTGGGAATTTGGCAACAATATCTAAGGGGCGGGGCTTAGCGGAAAGGTTAATTCTACACAGAATTTCGGTAAGAAAGACAAAAAGTCTGACCCTCTGACACCCCTTAAATCCTAACGACCAACTAGCTGTCTACCCGCGGAGTACCTTTATCTAAATGGCTTTGAAAGTGTGACTCAATTCCAATTTATTTATTATATATGATTTAACCAAAAAAGCAAAGCTTGTAAACATGACACGCAGTCATACAAATAATAGCAAAAATGAAAAAAAATTAAAATATTGATAGGCCTAACTACGGTGTATAATTAAATTTATGAGTAATAGTATCTGAAAAATATGAATTTTAAGGTTTGTTTTAAATGTGTTAAGTTCTGTGCAGTTCTTAAGATACACTGGTAACAAGTTCCAGAATGTTGGACCAGTAACGAAGATAGTGTGTGATGAGAATTTGTGCGTGGAAATGGCTATGGAAGTCAGAAGAATGTCTAGTTGGATAGTTGTGGATTTTAAAAAATTCTCGTGAAATGTGTTAGCAAGCGGAACTGAGAAAGAATGAACTAAGAACATAAAGCAAACAACATTAAAATGAAACAAATCATATATGTTAAGCAGTTGTAATTTGGACATTTTTAGGCATCCCAACAAGCTCCAGTCGGCAATAATGAAACGAGTTTATCAATAAGACTCGATCGAAAGCACTCAAATCAGTTAAAAGTTTTGGGTCCTTAAAACTCCAAACTACTATAGGTGGCGCTATTCATGAAGTAACGTAGAAACTATTCTCTTCAAAAAAAATAAATAATGTTTAGACGAAATACCAAAACGTATTTAGAAGCACTTTACTGCATATAATACAATATGCCTGCTTTTCAAAACATTCGAACGTATGCTCCATGTCACAAGTGTCCTATGTCCTAATTATTCAAAACTTATTTACAGGTGTCAAAATACACGATGATGTAAATCTAAAAATAGATTGAAGATATTAGTAAGAGTTTTATTAGATAATTGATGCGCATTACATTATATAGGCTTATATAATAATTACCTATTTATTTATGTATGTATGTGGGTATGTAGACCTATATGTATGTATTCGCATTGTTTACCGAAAGGGTTGCAGGTTAAAACCCCGCCGCCAGAGAAACTATTATTCGTCCAACTGAAAAATGAACTTTTCGTGTCGTGATACAATAATGACATCACACATTTCTATTCAAGCACTCTTACTATTTATCTAGGTCTTTTTGTCTATATTGTGTTTACAGTTCTACGCAGCAGACATGGAGAATCTAAATGAGGCCTAAGGACTGAAAACATGTAGTCAAAGAGCCTTACCAATGAATACGATTGTGCATTTCCGTACATCACTGTTCCATTCTGTAGTTGAAATTCTGTCGTACAACTCCTGGACAACTTGTACTAGGATTCTTCTAGGTTCATTTTTTACCGAAACCTCACCCTGAATATTAATATAATATAGAAATAAAATTAAATATTAATATTATTACTTTATAAATATACGTAGGCCTATATAAATATTGAACATTAAACATCAACATTTGGTACTGCACCTTTTTTTTCGCATATTCGTCATCATTATCTTTAATATTTTAACGAAAGAACTAAATCATTAAACGTGCCAATCTGGTTAAATACATGAAACGAATTTCAAACTTGTTAAACCCTGGGGACTTCTGGTGATCGCTTAATTCACCTCTCTAATAACATGTTTATCATAACGCACTGTGTTTGGATATAACGCTTAAAGCAGGGACCAGTCTGAGTTTATAACTTCACACACACACACAGCTACGTGTAAAATACTCTGTCCAGACTATCAAAAACTGTTGTATGCCCATATATAGTCATGCTGTGCCTATATATGGTCACGATATGATGTCATCATGACCATATTTAGGCATGTCACATGTCTTTGTCAAATACAGTTTGTTGGTCTGGTCAAGGCTTTAACTTTGATATTAAGGTACTCAGAAATGATAGGCCTACTCGAGTTTGAATATTGCGCCTACCCAGGGACCAGTTTTATAACTTCATACACACAGCTAAATCTTATGTTTGTGATATTATTACAGTACAGTTCTCGGAACTCTTGATCCATAGAGGCCTAGAATGCCACGGTCGACCCGTATGTAACTAATCACGAACAGGATATTGCATTGCATACGGGATAAGTAGTGGCAAAAATAGAACCAGATACCATTAATATTGAACCCTTGCTAAATAAAGTGTCTTATCCGTGATGGAATTACTAGGCTGCCTCAGAGACAACATCGTAGTCTCGGGTCGCGTCATCTAATCGTCGTAATTATTCTAAGGCTGCGTCACCTGCGCGTCATGGGTTTTCGCTACCCAACGAAGACGACGATACCGTTAGTGCTACGGCCATAAGTTTTAGAATGTTTGATATGTTTCTTATTCAGCGTATCTGTATTTCTCGAAACGACGATAAAATTCGTGAGTAAGAACACGAATATTATTTGAAATAACTATCAAGCCCTGATATGTACATTTATTATACGCATAAATGTTTTCAATAATACTTAATTTACTGTCGTCGTAAAACAGGAATAGTTGCATATATAGAATGTTACAGATATGTAACATTGTAAAACTCTGGGGTCTATTGCATTTAGTATTAATATATAATTAGGCTTATTATAAGGCCTATTATTAATAATTTATTATTTAATAATAATAATAATAATAATAAAAATAATAATAATAATAATTGTAATATTATGTAAATATTATTGTTTCTACTATTACCAGACCTAATAATATTACTGCTAGAAATATAATTATTGATAATTACTTTTGTATTATCACTAAAGAATCGTCATCATCATTAACGGATATTATTATTATTATTATTATTATTATTATTATTATTATTATTATTATTATTATTATTATTATTAATAATATTTGTATTAAGTATAAAATTTACAATAAATATTATCATTATTAATATTATCATTATAAATGCTATTGATATTGATAGGCCTAAGTATGTGTTCTTGTTCACTGTGAATCCCTCATGACTCTTCATTCCTTCCTTTGTTAATTCACAAGTTTCTCCTTGTTTTCATAGATCAAGATCCAGCACAAACTTGGCCTTAGTAAATTTACTCTATGGCATCCACAGTCACACAAAATGCTGCACAACCGTCGTTTGAGCATTCATCCGCTGGGCATATTAATACTAAAGCGAAAGCAACGGGCTCGATTTCAAACAAAACGTGCAACTTCGTCAGCGAAAGTCATGATGCTATTCGACTGCAGACGCAAGGAGGAAAAAACAGATTACATACCAAACGTTAAAGAGGGGGTTGCTCAGCTCATTGTGTGACAAGTGACGCGGCCATGGCTCGAGCAAACCCGTCAACTCAGGCATGATTTGCAAAATTTTGAGAACTGAAGTGAACAAGGCGCGAATACTCCTCCTACTCCGCCTATAGATTGTCTCGCAAATCCTCGCATCCTCAAGCTTTCGTTTGTAAACTCCTTCTTTCATAATTCCTAGCCTGCTTGTCTATGTCATGACAGTGAAGCTCCGACCGACGTCTCTGGGGAATTCAGATGAGGGGAAAAAAAACTAGCACATGCATGTTTTAGCTGGCAAATCATGAATTAGATCTATTACTGTGCACACAGTTGATAGGACACCTTAAGTTATGAGATTATATCAGTCAAGTTAACTCACTCACCGACTCTATGTTAAAA
>NW_022717183.1:146860-154779 GCF_011630105.1 Anneissia japonica
GAGATACAAAAATGATAAGCAACAGCTAAAAAGTAAACGTAAGTAAACAGCCAGAAATAGAACCAGAGCTAGTCCTTCCTCAGTGGCGAGTGAGTGAGGGTTGAAAAAGCCAGATAGTATAAAGTGAGAATTTCATGCAAGCATGATTAGAAACAATATATATATATATAGGCCTAGGCCTATATATTATACATCTAGTCCTATATGCGCTAGGTAGGCCTACTATTTAGACTAATGATACTCGTTGTGTTGATGTTTTTGAATTGTAAAACCAATCAAAAGTACAAAATAACAAATAATGACGACGAAAATAACATTATTAATTGAATTTAATGATAATAAACCAGTTCGTATACAATAGATGTAGGCCCAAGTTAATTGACAAGGCCTGGCCTGAATTATTAAGAAAACAAAATACAGGGAGTCGCGTTTAGACGTCTACCGTAGTCACTTGACTTATTTTGTTTTCTTGATGGAAGACCTAACATATTAAAAAAATAATAATAATAATTTTGCATCGGGAAGATAGAACGCAATCATTGCGCTCTTCCACCGATAATCGAAAAACCAATGAGTCAACGAGGCCCCAGTAGTCGAGGTGATTACGGCATAGCCAGTAGAAATTCCCGGATTCGAATCCCTATTGAGGCAACTTTTGTTCACTCACCATACCATAATAAGCCTAATAATATACTAAAAAGTAATTTAAATCCTGCCACTATAATTGCATGAATATCAAACTATATGACGAGCCTACTAAATCATAGTTAACAATTTTTTTTTCATAGTAAAATTTACTAAATATTAAACTGTAACAAGTGTTGCAAACCAGTAACCATAATAATAACTCAGACCAATAAAATGCACCAAAGTAATTATTATGTCCCTCAAATAAAATGTCAACTGAAATTGTGTGCGCACCAGTAACTATTGTTATTGGCAAATACATAATTAACGTCTTAAGTAACGATATACTACCTAGTTAATTGGATGTCGCATGTACGCGCAAGACTTTAATTGCTTTCGAATGTAAAACACAATTGTTTGTAGAACCTAGGAAAATATATTTTTTTCACGAAAGGTGAGATGAATGAGTTCAAGAATTAAATACTCTCGATAAGCCGGAAATATATCTCGAATTCATTTATTATGTAACGCGGACGTTCAACAGTCGTGAAAGCAGCATTGTATGATATTGGCTCAGACCTTCATTACATCGGCCATGTGCAAACAATCTACAGAAGCCGAAGACACGTTATTCAATATAAGAAGATGATATCAATCGAACACAATTCCCTGTGTCATTAATTTATAGTATTAACACGTTATGAACACGTTATTATTATTAATGTGTGAATCGTACCGTATGTGAATAGTGAGTGCTTATAATAGAATTATGAAAGGTTCGTCTCGTAAATACTCGCCGAGTAATCGACGGTTGTCACGACTCATTGGTTTTTCGATTATCGGTGGAAGAGCGCAATGATTGCGTTCTATCTTCTCGATGAAGAATTAAATGTTTTTTTAAATAAGATTAGGGTTTCCATCAAGAAAACAAAATAACTCAATCAAGTGACTACGGTAGATGTCTATACGCGACTCCTTGTATTTTGCCTTTTTAATAATTCAGGCCTTGTCAATTAACTTAGGCCTACATCTACTGTATACGGACTGGTTTATTTTTACTAAATTCAATTAATAATGTTATTTTCGTCGTCATTATTTGTTCTTTTGTACTTTAGATTGGTTTTACAATTCAAAAACATCAACATAACGAGTATCATTAGTATAAATGGTGCCTAGGGCCTGGACTAGACGTGAAGACGCTTTACTTTCATTTGAAATTTATGACAGGCATTAGATTTGAAAATGACGAACACTTGAGTGAGATCGTAGCGACGTATCTATTAATTTTAGAAAATGTCATTAAAAACAATTATTCTTCACCTAACAGTGAGAAAATAAACGCTTTCCACTCTATCAAATTTTCTTTGACAAAAAACCCAGTTGAATACCCATGACATGATGTGCCTATAGGCTTATATAGTCCTTATATGATATCATGACAATAGTTAGGCTTAGCACATGTTTTGGTCAAATAATTAATGTGAGGGTCTGGACAGGTCTTCATGCTCTGCAGACCAAATATTATGCTTCGATGAGATGTGACGTTATCAATTCATTCAAGAGAAACGTTGGCATCACTGTAGTAATGATGACTGCATCAGAAAGATTATTTATCTCTAAAGTCATGATGTGCCTATATATGGTCATGAAAAGATGTCATCATAGCCATATTTAGCTTTTGGAAACAGACAATAATATTTACTTTCATAGAATATTTATCCTGAATAAATATGTTAGAAAATAATAATAATAGAATCCAACAGAATTTGATTGAAATTGCCTGAAACAGCTGTGTCCAGAATATGCCCATATTTGGGTGTAATATGACATCATCATGGCCATATATAGGCACGTCACGCAAACATTACACATAAATGTTGATAGTGTGGGCAAAGCTATAAATATAGTCTTCAAAAATTAGAAAAAACGACAGAGCTCCAATACCCAATCGTTGAATATGCTTTATAGGCCTACTTCATTTGTATATCACACGATAGTAACTTATGGATACACCGCCACTAGTGATAATTCAAGATAATCATCTTTATTTGCAAAAGGCTAATTGTATGTAGTAAATTTGATTTTTCCAAACAGAAGTACTTTTTAGCTCTTGAGTGTTTTATAATAAATTGGGTGGGAGGGGGGAGGGCCTGTGGGAAGGAAAAAAAATGGGGCTTGACAATGACGATGTTATCTGATGCATTCATTCACTTAATAATGAATTGAAGCCCTCCTACAGTGGACGGTCAATTACAAATGCATACATACATCTCAGCAATGAGGCAGGCCCTATACCTCATAATACACATAATTACAATATCCAAAAGGGCATAATTTATGTGATTTAAATAGGTATGTAATCAAAAGAAAGCAGTCATAGGCCACGTACACTGTGATTGTTTTCAATACAGTATGAAAATCCATACCTTACAACTAATTTTTGGTGACATTTCAAACATCATCTAAACATTTTGGCTTCGTTCGCGGGGGTACACTATTATGAGAGTGGGTCTTCAAGAAGCCCTGTTTTAAGCCGGGCATTCACTGCGCCCGACGATCATCGGCCGACGCGATTCTATTAGAACGCAACGCGACGACGCGCGGGCAACGGATCGTTTTTAATGACGATCTGTTCAGACGACCACTGGCAATCAGCAGACGGCGTTATGTGGTCTAGCGCTCACAGGAAGCGGAGTTGGATTCGTCGTACGGCGGGCGTACGACGCAGTGAGTGCTTGGGTTTACATAGAACTACTCCCACGCATTTACTTAATTAGAAAATAGGAAAAACATACAATTATGAGACGTTTCCAGATTTTAATTATTACTGTATTTTTGTTTTAAATAATGGCATGGTAATAATAATAAATAAGAAAAATATTATTAATAATAATAATAATAATAATAATAATAATAATAATAATAATAATAATATTTTTGTTAAGTAAAATAATATTATGACGATAAAGAAGTGTATAAATCTGTTTCCTATCAGTATATGACGCTGCAGTCAGTGACGCATACTGACATGTCTTCAGCGTGACACGTGACTGAATGTCTATTAATAACAGGGTATGTGCTTAGGCCATCTCCCTGTATGAGCATCCCATAATAATAGTGAGTGGATTACACCGGTGTGGTTTTTCCTCATAATGCAACACACCTTTGTCTTTGTGTCTACATTAACCGACAATTATAAAAGGTGTAAAAACAACTGTCGTTTTCCGTGTAATGGTTAGAACCTACGCTCAATAAAACGCAGTGCTTTAGGGGAATATCAAGCCCATCTGAATCAGAGTCCTAAATCCGATTGCGATTGTTTTAAGATGTTTTAAGTGAGTTCACAATGAACTGCTCAGCGTAGCCTGTAAATAAAGATTTACTCAGGTCTGAAAAGACTACCCCATTAGATGTGAATTTAGGCAATTAGTCGGAAATAAGCTGGATAAAAGGGTTTGCACCTTCACCTGGGCCATGTCGTATCACTTAAGGGGGACCAAAAGCCCATAATGACTTCTTTAATTAGGTTTGTTATGGAAATTTGGCCGAAGATTAACTTTTCAATGGCAAAATACCTAAGGGTGTAATAATACAATGGAGGACTAATTCAACTATTAAGGACATTTTAAAAGAACATTTTAAATTGATTAGTACCTCTAAATGAACCCAAATGAGCCAATGAAAACACCACTAAACATAGGCACATCAACTGGGCGGGACACAAAGTGTAAATATCACTTTAATCACCATAATCATTATCATTATTCTCATCATCATTGTTTACATATATTTTACATATATTGCTGCCATATTCATATGGCCACCAAAGGCCCTATATCCGTATTATATGCATGTATAGCTGTCTCTTATACACATCTAGATGGGTATAAGAGACAGGCCCCGACCGGGATTCGAACCCGGGACCTTCCGCTGTCCGTATATATTTAGGCCTATACTAAAGACAAAAAATAACGAACAAGTCAGTCAGATAACGTTTGCAGTCTATTTTAAACATTAAGATGGGAAACTCTGCGATATCTTGCTTAAACATCATTCATAAAGCCATGGCCTGCCATGTTGAAGAGCGGTGTGTCAATATCAATAAATTAGTCGCTAAAATGTTATTAATTTAATTAAACCCCATGAGCCACCTGCATACATTGAGGTCTTCACTGCAGATGCAACCACGTGTTAGCGAACGTTAAAAAAATGACACTCAGCCTCTCTCGGGACTTGGAGATGAATATCAGACCTAAAATAAAATCATAGTCATGCCGTTATGTTAAATCCACAAACAGACCCCCAGACTCATTAAACACATTTCTTTTGAATTTTATTTCTTTATAAAACTCCTTTGTTTTTTTTTTAAATTCTAATTTTTAATTGGAAGATATGGGCTACATACTGTACAAAGGTCTGGGCCCTCTACAAAGGAAAACAAACATTTTTTTTTTCAAACATTGTTTTTAGTTTCTTCGAAGTAAAAACTCATCAAAGATTCAATTGAAATACTAAAGTGCCATCTAATATAAGATAAACTAAAATGATTAAAACAATGCTGATTTGTATACGGTACCGTTACCGTACCGTACCTTATTTTTAACTACGAAGATTGTTAGATTTATTACCAGTCAATATAAAGGCATACGGTAAAGTAAAGAATAAGGATCGGTATATATTAAATTGGTGAGGAAAACACTATCTGGGTTATACATTTCTAAAAGCTACGGTACAATAATAATACTAATAATAATAATAATAATAATAACTTAATTAAAAAAAGGCCCAACGATACTCAAATATTATACAAGCAATACAAAGAACGAATTTAATTGTCCAAAAGTATTGTTCAACACGCGCATGACTATTTTTAAAGTACATACACGTGATTTTAGGCTGTTTATGTAAGCTTATGCTAATAATAAATTCATATATTTTCAAAATTCACGGTAGGCCAACAGACCTTTTTATGATAGGCCCTATATAATAGGCCTAATCGTATTTCTTTATCTGTTGGCCAACTCTATTGTTAACTATTGAGTTTGGGGTGAAATAAGAAAGTATAATACATAGACCTACTCCATGGAGTATTGAAATGCACGCCATCGTGTTGGGATTCAATATTTCGACATTACTTACGTCATCATCAGAAGGGGTGAGATAAAATAAAATTAACCATAATAGTAGGCCTATAAATTAAAAAGCGCAATTATATTATTGTTAAACATGATTATTAATAGTAAAACAATTATATTTATAGATCTAATGGGAATGATCACGACGATAAAGGTGACGAAGACGATAATGTTGATGATGATAATGTTGATGATGATAATGATTAATAATAGGCCTACCGATTACATGTATCAGACGATTTACAAGAAACTGCCTTGCAACGAACCTTTCAAAAACGTAGAATACATATGAAATAGAGTTGAACGGTACCGTACGGTATATCGTACCGCAACAATAAACTTATTTTTTAATGTAAGAGATACATTTATGCCGTTGATATTGACTATTAAATTATGGTACTAAAAATCAAAGTATGAATTTTATCAAACCTCGCGGCAAATTTACGAATAATTTACTGAAATACTGCTAGACCTATAAATCGGAGAGGATGCCCAGGCTTACGTTACACTATTTTCAGCTATTTTCAGCAGGCCTACAAAAAATTACCTGAAACTGTCTAGCGGATGTGCATTCATCCACTGTATAAATTTCAGAATTTTATCAAGAATAGTATTTTTAAAGGGTTTATGCGCAGGATCTCAGCGGGATTATGAAGCGCTGCCTTCTCAGCTAAATGATATGATTAAATCATCAATCAAGCCTCCCTGAAGTAAGGGGCTGGTTTTACCAATTACACATAACACAAATAATCGTAAAAAAGCCCCAGAAAATCATGTATAGTCTAAGCCGTCTTTCCTATAAAATTACAGGCTCGGGCCCACTTGATGCCGGCTAGATTAGCATTAATACCGACTCATTGAGGGGTTAAATAGGTCAGGGATCATCACTTGCTTTATGACAATCAAAACAGTTGCATTTAAAGACAACATAAATCCGTGTAAATTTCCTGTGACGTTTCGAAAATTTGTGCTGAAATACAAGTATTTGATTATACTCACCACGGTCACACTGACAGAGTTGTACTCTTTCAATTGATAAAAAGTTTTGCTTTGATGGAAATGTAGAAAAGATAGTACACTGTTTATAAATTATGATTAAAAGAAACTATTAGGCCTAGATGTGATTATTAATTAAACGTAGCTTTTTTAAGGATATTTATTGTATTTTACTACTACTGCTGCCTTCATATTTTTTTTATATTCATATATGCACACTGAAGCTTATATTTCAGCCACAGCCCATACTCTGTTCTTCAACAATTTGCGCACTTTACCGTTTTACGTGCAAACTGGCGGTCCAGCTTTTTCACATAGCAATCCCGCTACACCAACTGTACCCTTTCTTTTATATTTTATTTGAAAAAAAAAGTTCAAGCACCCTATGTCGCTCTGAATTACAGCGATAACACATTAAGAAACAGACGGATTTCCGGGTAGTGTACACGCACACCCGATCATTTCCACTGTGGGACCGATAACACACCTCCCGTGTTCTGCGGTTCTCTACCTGTCTAAAGTGTTCACTTTAAATAGACCTATTCCAAAATCGGATGTTAAAACCTTACATTTTAGACGCCGCAGCCAGAGTACAACAAATCGGCCTATTTACACTATGCGTTTAAGGTTATATATGTTTTAGGTTTTACGCCTGCGAATACAAGCGATCCGAGCGAATCGGAAATTGGCCTTGTTAGGTTATTTAAAAACATTATTTTAGTAGGTCTCGCATCTATTCCCTAGGTAGGACCCGGGTCTGTCTCACTTAGAGATGATACAGCAATATTTTTGCTACCTCATTGAAAAGAGCAGAGCTCTGGGAGCGAATGAGACCTTGAGTCGTTGGGGGTCTAGCCAATAGAGAAAGTCCTAGGCCTAGTGATTCAGTGCAAGAGAGAGATTTCAGAAAAAAAAAGTTGCAAACAATTACTTTTTATTTGCAACATAATATGAAAATAACTCCTGAATCTATGAATTTAAAAAATGTTTTTGAAGTAGACAACATACAAATATATAACCCCAACTACTCTTTCATCCAATGTCGATGAAAGTGAACAACTAAATACCAACAGAATCCAATTATAATTATACAATAGCCCTACTATATCATAGGTCTAATTCATATAAATTATTTATTTCTTTTCCCAGTGGGCCATATAT
>NW_022717183.1:155753-160698 GCF_011630105.1 Anneissia japonica
GGTGTCACTGCATCAAAAATCAGACATATCAATGAGAACATCAATCATTCAAAAGTTTTGATTAATTCAAAATGGATGTTACTGCCTAGCAACCTTACAGAGGGCGCTATGACCAAAAACATATGTATCGGCATCCGATACAGTAATACAAGGACACAAGGATACTTTATTCATCCCACTACGGGGAAATTTCATGGCTGGATACAACAATGTGAAAAAGCATAAGATTATTTACTAATAGGCCTAGTTTTGACTTTCAAAAAGCGTTTTTGATAAGGTTGCACATGCTAGACTTTTATATAAGTTACAATCTTATGGTATTACTGAAATGTTGATTATAGGTGTACGGGTGGAAGTATTTTTGAAAAATAGGAAGCAGAGAGTCTTAGTGAATGGTATGAGATCAGAATTGAGAAATGTGACTAGTGGCGTGCCCCAGGGCAGTGTTCTGGGTCCACTGCTATTTGTAATTTTTATAAATGATTTACCTGATGTTGTTTCGCAGTCATACATTAAACTTTTTGCGGATGACACAAAGTTATACAGATTAGTTAATTCACATTCTGATAGAGATGTTTTACAAGCTGATATTGATAATTTGTATAAGTGGTCAATTGACTGACAATTGCCTTTTAATTTGACCAAATGTAAAGTTATGCATTTTGGGACTCGTAACCAGCATTTTGGTTATTTTATTGGTGACGGGATTTTCAGAGTTAGAATAGATTGTGTGTCCGAAGTTAAAGATCTGGGTATATTATTTGATAAGAAGTTGGATTTTTCTGCACATGCTGTAAATGTTGCCCGATCAGCATATGCTTGGTTTAATTATTAGGTCATTCAAATACCTTGATAGTAATGGTTATATGTCTCTCTATAAGCCTATAGTATGACCTTGAGTATGGGGGAAGCGCTTGGTCTCCCTTATACAAAAAAGATAGTGACTTGTTAGAAAAAGTACAACAGAGATCTACTAGATTAGTAAGTGAATTGAGAGGGAAGGAATATGTGGATAGTTTAAAAGAGCTAAATTTACCTACGCTATCTTATAGAAGAAAGAGAGCTGATCTTGTTCAAACATACAAGATATTGCATGATATGGATACCATTGACTCAAGTAATATTTTTGAAAGCCCACCTCAGAGTAAAACTAGAGGACATGATTATAAACTTTATAAAAGTAGAGGAAATACTAATGTTAGGAAAGAATTCCTACTCAGTTAGAGTAGTGAATGATTAGAATGCGCTTCCAAATTATGTTGTCTCTGCAAAGACAGTAAATGCCTTTAAGTCGGGTTTGGAAAAAGGAAACTGGTCTGGCCACCGATTGAAGTACAGCCCGCATGTATCTGAAGAAGATTCTCGGATGCATCAAGAGGGACAAATGAGCATAGGTCTCTAAGTCTCGAAGCATCAAGGTAAATCAAAATAGTGATAATGATAATAATAATAATAATAATAATAATAATAATAATAATAATAAAAAAATTAATAATAATAATAATAATAATAATAATAATAATAATAATAATAATAATAATAATAATAATAGTTATGATATATTTGTATTAACTTGTTATTAATCAATACTGGCCACCCACACTAAAAACCCTCTACCTCTGGTGTTTACTATCGAAGTCCCCAATTTCTCTAGGGAGGAAGGAGAGACGATGGCGTTCTGTAGAGACCCGCGGTGGTCTCAGTCTACCGCTACGTTCAATGTAAAGTTGGCAATATCTGAATGAAGGGGGTGACTTACATCAGCCCATATTGAACAGAACTTCTTGCACAATCGTTCGTGGTAGACTGAGTCCACCACGGGCAACTCGACCCAACCATCCTCCCTGCCCTCTCCCTGTCCTCTGTAGCGACTTTGAAATACAGTTTTGATAATAACGTATTTGTAGAATTTAAAATTAGAATAGGCCTATTAGATACGGTATATAATTTTATTGGATTTATTCCATTAGTGTTCTCTATATACAATACATTTTGATTGACCGATTGATTTAATTAGATGTTATTAGAAAGTAGTTTAGGTTTACGAACAAAAAAATGTAAAATAATAATTAAGGGTCTTTCTGTGTCTTGCAGATACACACTGGCCCAGAGTAAAACAGTGCTAGTTTTCGACCACCTATTGCAAGCGATAGGGATCAAAATAGTTAATAACAAGTGGCGATCTCTTTTAATTATTGAAATACAGAAAAAAATTCATACAAAGGCCTGATGAGGCATACATTTAAACTACTAGTGCTACTGAACGCGGGGAACTTTGCATGAGAATTGTATCGGATTAGGGTCGGGGTTGTGTATCAAAAATACCTTAAAAATTGTTTGATCACACTTGGCATGGAAGTTTGATCAGATCTGACATTTACAATAACTTTACATAAAAAATAACCAAATTAAACTGCTGAATAACTATCTAAGCTGATATTATTTTGCTTGGAAATTATATTGCATATGACCTTCGTATTGGCATGTGTGTATGTTGTACAGGAAAGCTAACCACAGCCGCTTGATCGTAACCATAGCCATTATGACAGCGAGTGATGTTGACAGGAAGCCCTATCGTTACTACAAGCACACAAGGAATTGTTATAATAGACATTTTCGACAATTGAACATTGCTAAAAATACGCATGCAGAATGATTACGCAAGAAATGTAGTAAAATAGTCGAACAAATGAACCGGAAGATGGCAAATACAAACGGGTTAATGATTAACCTATGAGTGTGTCTCGCAGTCATAATTGCGGTTTGATAGACCTATATAAGGCCTACACTTTTTTTTAATATATGAACCAGTAAAATTTTGCCCAGAGTCAGCGTTAATCTTACTTTCTTGCCGATTTCAGGCTCAAAACGTTCTTATATTGTTCTTAATTTCACACATTTTTCTATTGTTGTACAGCATTATAGAGGGTATTACATATCTACTGCACACAAGGAAAATAAGATTTGTTGGTTTTTCTATTATTATTTTTTAAATAACAACCTCATTTGATTTTCTGACATCAGCCTCAATTTGTTCTTATTTTGTTCTTACATTTCAGCCACAGTGTTGGTATGAAATGTGTTCTTATTAAAATAAAAATATATTATGCCTATTGGGTATTATAAAGCTCCTCTATTTAGAAGCAATCTTAATAAATTGGAGTTTGAATTTGAATATATTATTACATAACCACTTATATTGTGTGCGTGGTAGGCCTTCATCAAGAATCTATAAACACTTTTTTTTTTCTAAATCTTGAAATAAAAACTTTTTTGGCTAAATCTTGAAACAAAAACTTTTTTTTGCTAAATCTTGAAATAATAATAATAATAAACGGACATTCATAATGCGCTGGTATCCGCCGAAGACCATTTGTTCTCAATAGTATCGTCATGGAATATACATGTGCAAGCCTATAACATCATAACATTATATAATAGGCTAATAGAAATATTTGCGAAACTCCAATTCTGCAGATTAAAACATTTAAAAGATTATGTTAAAGTTGTTTATTTACTTCAATAATAAAAAATAATTGCTGTCATTAATGTAGAAACATTTATCAATATGTTAGTCTATGAAATATTATAACCAAGGCCAAATAAACAAAGCTGATAGGCTGTCGTCACCTTTCGTTACTTATCATCGTGGCTAAGAAGACGCGTAATATTCGTTAATTACGTAAGCAACTACGATAGTCTTTAGATAATTGTTGTATAATTATGTAAAAAATACATAAATATAATGAAACAACTTCTGTATGAAATATAAGATGTAGTATATGATGCTACGAAGACTAGATTTAACAATTAACAATTGTGATCTGATAAAGTACTGATCAATAAGGACTTGATAGAGGCCTATCAGCTAAGGCCAAATACAATTAATTGCTATTTTACGTCCCCGCCCTCATACAATTTTGGAGCCTCATGAAAAAAATTACTATTTGCTATTTAAAAAAAAAAAAAAAAAAAAAAAAAAGACAATGACATACCGTATATAAAAGTTGTACAATACTAACTTTAGAAACACTACACTTTATTGCAAGGAACATTTCGACTCTGCTCCTCTCTTTGTCAATAATCAACAATAATGTTGGTAGGTCTATAAGAAATACATTACGTGGTAGAATTATACATACAGATAAAGATGGATCTACCGGATTATCCTAAGCCTAGACCTAAAACTTTTTGTCTGAAAGCGATTATTGTTCGTTGTCGGAAGGTCAGAAAAAGCATCGACTACCACAGATTGTAAATAAATAACATAAATACCAAAACAACGGATGGTTACGTTACACCTAAATTGTGTTAATGTGTGTGGTGACTACGCTTCACAGCGTTTCCTGCCGATGGTTATTTACTTTTGGCCGCTGCAACATGCTTAGCAATTCGATTCAGCTGTAATTGTAATCACTGAGTGCCCTGGCAAGCAAATTATTGTCAGGTTTGATTTGACGCAGGTGTTGGCGCCAAGACGACACTTACAGACGGCCAAGACGAACAAGAAATATGTTTATCCATAAAGCTGTAGGTATCTTTTCTTTCCTCCATGATTTACCACACGGCACGGGGTTGTAGGGGAAAAAAATCTACAATATGTTGTACATGTATTAGATCATCTTCTATTTTAGGTATATACCTCCTTGGTTTTCAAGCTTTAAGTAAAATAATCTAGATTTTTTTTATCATAACTAAATGGCGATTCGAATGCCAAATGTCGTGGCAACGCGGAATCGGTACCTGTACAGAAATACAATATTTTGAAATTAGATTTTAATCCGCGAGTCTTCCTTAATTCAAAAGATAATAATTGGGATATAAAGATACAACAGCTTAATAATTCAACCTGGGGAAACAACATAATATTATTTGGATTGGTAAACTTTCTAATGTTTAGGCCTACAAATCAATTTTATATAAAGAGACATAACGTATTATAGGC
>NW_022717183.1:161260-197472 GCF_011630105.1 Anneissia japonica
TTTTTTTGTGCTTATCTGTATCTTAATAACGTAATAATTTGTTAACTCTAAAAATAGTATTACTACAGCAATGTTGTTTTTTATTTAGTGGATTTTGTTTCAACACCAATACAGTAATGAATACTGTTATTGTATAATTGTTTTGTATAACTTTTAGTCTCTTTTAGTTTAGTTGTTTTTTTTTCTTTCTCATTGAACGCACCGAAATGTTGTGTGCCACTGAAACAAAAGTGTATGTTCAGTTGAATAAATAAAAAAAAATCTAGATTTTTTTTTATCATAACTAAATGGCGATTCGAATGCCAAATGACGTGGCAACGCGGAATCGGTACCTGTACAGAAATACAATATTTTGAAATTAGATTTTAATCCGCGAGTCTTCCTTAATTCAAAAGATAATAATTGGGATATAAAGATACAACAGCTTAATAATTCAACCTGGGGAAACAACATAATATTATTTGGATTGGTAAACTTTCTAAAGTTTAGGCCTACAAATCAATTTTATATAAAGAGACATAACGTATTATAGGCATTACTGTTATAGGTTTATAGACCTACATAACCACATAAGATGTACGATTGTGTGACATACTGTAATATAAAATCAGACACAATGAAAATACAACAGGAAGTTGCATAAAGCATTTACAGTATTTGAATAAAATCTGTGAAACGTGGGTGGGGAAAGTCCCTTGATTTAGTAATTATATAAGGCAAAGCGAAACAGCGCCTCCATATGTGCAGCCACTATATAATACTGTACTAAAATGTACGCGAAAGTATAATGCGAAAGTTTCCGTGAGCTTAATTGTTTAGTTTAGGCCTACAGGTTAAAAAAACAGAACTTATAAAGGAAAGTTTTATTTTAAAATCGTTAATAATATAATTATATATTATGAAAATGGCACACAAACACAAATTATTTTATCGGTGGCCTGATGGTTTATGCGTTTAAAACGATAATGGTAATATGACGCCCAGTTAGACCTTGGGGGGAAAAAACCGACAAAATACGCGGCCCACACAGCTTTAGCTTACGCACACCTAGTGGCCAAACCTTCACAGGTAAACGGAGAACAAATGTAGCGTGTAGTACCTGGAGTAAGAAACTCTGATTGATGTCGGCATTTTGGATATGACAACCTCTCTAATTCATTTACAACAAAGGTACGCCCAGGGCAAGAAACTTGGCAGATGACATGCTGTGGAATTCGATGATATACACGGCGGTGGGGAATACTAAATCCTAGGCGCCTACACCTGCGACTGTCTGACAGAGTTTTTCGGCGTCCAGCGAGTGTTGTATCACTAGCGGGCTTCCTTTTAGAACCCAAACACAATCGATAACCTTAGTATCCCAACAGGCAACGTTGGCCTGTGTAAATCTACAATAATGCCCTAAAGTAAAAACTAATAATAGTAAATCATGATAATGATAATAATACAAATAATGATTTTAATAACAAATAATAAGTTTAATATACCATAATATTAGCAGTGGTGACTTTATTTGGTCCCAAATGATCAGCTTCTGTTGAATGGTTCACCCTCATTAAATATGGCTAAAATAAAATAAATAAATAAACAAATAAAATAAACAATCTTACAAAGAAAAAATATATTATTAAATTATAACAATAATAATATTATATATTAATGTTTGCAGTGTACCGCAAGCATTCATATATATTACTACTTCGCCATGCAAGCCTTCAAATAATAATATTAATATTAATAAATAATTATAGGTTTTCGGTAGGCCTACACCATGTGGCATGTGCACAAATAATAATAATAATAATAATAATAATAATAATAACAATTATAATAACAATAACAATAATAATAATAATAATAATAATAATAATAATAATAATAATAATAATAGTCTAATAGGCCTATTATACAAGTAGGCCTATTTAATAATAATCAAAGGCCTAGCCAGTTAACATAGACCTAATTGATTTTAATAATAGGAACAATGCCTCGTTGGTGGTACATAGAACGCTATTTTCCAACGGAATATAATCCTACTAGTTTTCACATGATTTTTTTTCTTCTCAGGATCATTCGTCAAAGGCTTTGCAGCAATAATGTATCAACGTCTATTTACCCGCAGGGGCCCAGGGTGAATAATTACATCGGAATTAAGATAGTTTTCGCAGCAATTACAAAAGCAGAAAACCGAAAAGATAATTCACAGTTTGAAGTTTTACTTTCAAATCATAAAATTCGTTGCGACAGGCCATGGACAGGCTAACGAAACGTTTAATGAGGTTACTTGGCTTTTTGATAAGATTCAAACAACCGGAAATGAGACAATAACACAGGGGTGTTAACGTCGATTTAAAATGTCGTTCAAACGGTTATAATAAGGAAATAATTACAAGATTAAAAACATACAAGGATCATCTTAAATACTTTGTCGCTTATCTTCCCAAAGGTTCGTTGTAGTAAGAAGTTCTATAGATATATTTAGATGTTACAATTTAGTGATCATAGTCAATGCCATGACAAGAATGACGTTGCAAAACTTGGATTACAATACTGAGTACGGTACGTGTTTTGCACTTGATATCAAAGTAGGCCTATATGGTAATAAAGACATAATAATGAAAAAAAACAAGGATAATAGGCCTAACAATAAATAATATGGTACATAATTGAAATAATAAGCCTATTAGGACTGAATATATACAGTAGATGATAATAAAACTATGAAGAAATAATAATAAATAATACACAACAATAATTAATATAAATAACAATTATGATGACGATAATGATTATGGCGGCAGTGATGATGATGATGATGATGGTGGTATTGATCGCGATGGTGATGCTAATATACGTAATGATGATGATGATGATGATGATGACAACAATGACGAAATTGATAATGATAATAATATTGATCATGTGGGTATGATAAAGATGATGATGACGGCGTCGACGACGATGGTAATTATGTTGGTAAAGATGTTTATGACGATGATGATGATAATGATAACGACGACGATGACGAAGATGAGGATGAAGATGAATATGACGATACGATATTGATAAATAGGATGACAATACTAAATATAATTTCATTTTTTTTTATAATACAAAGCGGTGAAATAATGCATTGGACAGTTACAAATATAAAACACACCATGCATAAAAAAAGTTACGGAAGTTCTACGCGTATTGGTCAGTTCACCGGAAGAGAATCCGTTATGTTACTTTTTTTATTAAATGTAATACGTGCAATTGTACACGGGACCAACGGCTTAAAGGCCTCGTCTGAAAGACGATGCGGTATTGCAACTTTTATTTTCAGCACTTAGGAAATTAAAAGGTGTTATCATTAATCATGTATTTACAATGATTTCGATTAAGATGATTACGATATTGATGATAACGATGATGATGCTTATGATAATGATGACGATGAAGATGCCAATGATGAAGATGATATAGATGAATAATGACGATGATGATAAATGAATGTGATTATGTTGATAAAGAAAATCATATGACCATAGAGAAGATAGAACATTCTCTATGATATGACTAAGACAAAATTGATAACAAAGATAGCAATTTCATCATTGTACAACTTTAAATGAACACAACAGAAACAATGTACCACTTACAATTTGTTGTGTATGTGACAGGAAACTTGTTCTTACGATTTTAGTTAAATAATTGAAATAGGTAAATCATAACCACCGTTAATGAATGATAATAAATCATTATCAATAACTTAAAACGAGAACCAAAACAAAATGACTTAAATCCAAAGTGACTTGAATAAGAAGCTTAGATAAAACAGTGGCATGGTGAGCGAATTATCGCCAACTATGATAGGCCGGATTACATCCATAACGACATTATATCCACTTACCGCAAGAGAAGTGCCATAGCCATCCTTTATCACTATCATTACCTTGGACTTAGAGTAGTTATTCTCTAGTTAGCACGATCAACGCTGCGCACGAGATTAATCGTCTGCTACTGATAGTGCGCCGTCGTATTCAGATGCAATAACGTGTTACTAATTTACCATTTTAAATGTAAAACTCAATCTATATAATGCCGGGTAAAGAGATTTACGAACCTGCTTACTACAGAAACGGCCATGCCACTTTTCAATTGGGACTATAAACTACGATAATTTTACACAACAACAACTATAGGACATGTTCAACGAGCATATACGGCTTTAAAGTTAATAAACGTTATCTTCTAGTATCGTATAATTGTGTGAAACGACTGCGAGCTAGGAGAAGCAGGCGAAAGGCAATCAAATATCTTAAAGAAATTACTACCGTAATTTAACTAATAGTTGATATCAATTATAAGTGAAAAAACAAAGTTTACGAGTAAAACCATCAAAAGGACACAGAATGCAATATAAAGTACAAGTTACAATGTACCAATGCGTATCACCAATCACCACTAGTCACAAAGCGCAAGTTCGGTGGTAGTGGTTATGAAACCAGGCTAGTATCTGGAGGTTGTGGGTTCGATTCGTACAGGTAAGGCACAGACATTACTCTATCATAGCGTTGCTTAATAAAGGTATAAATAATTTAGTCTTAACAATTTCAAGCGGATTGATATATTGTTAATGTTTGTTTAGGTAACGGCATTGCATTTTGGAAAATGTAGCCATGTCTGTTAAAAATCGTAATACTAAAGTAGCACGCCTGTTTTAGCCACTAGGTACCATACCACGTACACATGTACAAACGAAGACAAGCTTACACATTATCACGTAGCGGTACGGTAGTTAGTAAAAAGTTTGCCACTAACTTTTTTTTTTGTTGGATAATCATTACCAAGATACTCAGCAAATCGTGCTAGGCTTTCGATGCTTTTTAAACCATTATTTTTTGTCTGATGGAAATTCATTTATAATAGGACTAACTATTCAAAGGCATGTACCCATACGCCTTTATAATAATAAGGCTAATATAGGTTATGTAATTGGGACACGTGAGGGCCTTGGAATAGGCGTAGGCCATCATTAGATCAATCACAGAGCTTCATTCATGGACTGGGTGTCAAAAGAAAACATTAATGCCCTACAATGACTGGTAGTTTTTAGAACAGAGAGCAGGAAGACGGTCCATGGTCAAACTTCGGAAGAACAAATCGACACATAATTACGGTGGTGTCTCCACGTAAACGCCCTCTTCCCTTAACGACTGAGAGACACGACCGCACGAAAAGTGACCACAACAAATCGTAGACCTACTTTAGCACCATTTATATGATATGATATTTACATAACATGCACATTTTCGTTTATAATTAGGCCTAGGGTGAACACTAAATAAGTAACATCTCTACTTTGGGACACCCCTTTTAAGGGAACATCTCCATTATAAGGGGACACTTTTCTTGGTCCCGAATGTGTCCACCTAATAGGGGTTTGTACTGTATTCTTGAATTTCAATTAAGAATTATTATTGTGTCGTTTACAAGCTCTTCAGTTACACAGCGGTTCATACCGTAATAGTTGCTTTCGAAGATAAAATACACTTTGTTGACTTTCGGGAAAAATACTCAATACGCAAAACAAACCAGTAAAAACGAATGCTCCGGTACTAAGTATAATGAATATAAACCAATATTTTCGCTCATTAGACCTAAGAATAGAGGACATTTTTATATGCGCTTGCACTGATTCCAATAGCAAAGGCTCACAATTTTAGTGTAAAAAGAAAAGAAAAAAAAAAGGAAAAAATACGACTCGCACGGGACTTGAACCCAATTCTTCCAACATAACATGCATGTACTGAATAAACCACTTGTTGAAATGACTCACCTTTGTCATAAGCAGTCTTGGAACCGTTTAGCGCAAACGATCTTACTGTCAAAACAAATCAGGCATACTGCCTCAATATCATTATGGATTCATAACACAAATCTAATAACTATTGATTTGAAAGGTTTATGAAAGTATCAACTATTGCCGGGAAAGACAAACAATTAGACAGTCTGCGAAGCAATACCAGGCGGACGATGAGACGTCCCAGGCGCTTCGAATGCAGAACACAGCAACAGTAGCTTCATCGTCTGCGTACCTTCAACCTATCCAACATCCCGCTTTTTGTCAACATGAAGGGAAAGGTTAATATCAGATTTATTCGATAAATAATGTTAAATGTAACTTGTAAGTTTATAATGCATTAATCTTTCGCTACACACCCCAGGCGTATGTGCACAGTACTATGATACTTTTTTTTTAATGTAGGCCTAATGACGGTAAACATTATATGGGTGATTCATCAAAAATCGACGCGTTGCTGAAATGTCCCTGGTCAATTGTGACTCTCTGCCCTGCCCCGTCAGCAGAGTCAACGACAATCGAAAGAGCTGTTACTTGTCGAAATTTAATCATTGACAATAATTACCGTCTAATGAATTGCAGTAATGTATTGGGAACTGTGCTTTCCATAAATATTAGATGAAAAGACACAAACCTCTAATAATGTCAATCGAATTATATATAATAATGCTGAAGAAACTAAAATGATTCATACAAAAACTAATAACAGACCTAGGTTCTGTTTGAAAGAAGCATCACTGAATGATAGGCCTAGGCAGACAATGACAAAATACGATAGAAACGAGGTGCGTTGCCGCCAGTGTTGGCACCTATAGAAACAAAGGCGCTTAAAGGTGTTGGGGTGAAAGGCCTAAATTCACTAGTCTCTACTTTATACGATTGTAATATGTGTTTATTAGCTGAGGCGGATGAGACGGTGAGATCGCACCCCCTAAATTGTAATAAGAAAATAATTGTTGAATTGTAGGCCTATTGTTGATATGAATTACCGGTAAGATTTTAAAGGTATTAGAGTGCGATTTCCGGGCACCTATAGGTCCATATTCTCATAAATGTTCGCACCTCAGCCCCAACCATGGTCGGGCTGAGGTGGTGTGGACTCCCACTCACAAACTACCGCAAAATTCTGCATCCAACCCAGATAAGAGATAAATGAATACTTTTTAAAGTAAAATGAGTAGGCACTCATAATAACATTCGAAACAATAGAAACATAATCAGTACAAATTATAGATGGACTGTCTGTCAAGAGAATTAAAGTGTTTCTATTTGAACTGTGTAGGCCTATTCAAGTAATTATTTTACAATTGGAAATTTAAATAATGAGAAAAAAACAAATCCCCCGGTCAATTAACAGACAGCTAAATAATAATATTATTTCGTGTACCGGTATCTATTTGCATGGAACCTTAAATAAGGCTGGTAATCAATATAAGGATTATTGTAGTGAAATGTCTGTAAATCAACGAAAATTAATTAATTTTTTTGACCTGTTTAACACCTTGAACTTAAAAACTTGTTTAATTTTTAATTGAAATTTTGAGGTTTCCGGGGATACTTAAAATTCGATATAGACCTAAGCAAGTAAAATGAACACGGGCTCATTTCAAGTAAATGTCAACGTAAACATGCGGGAATGCGACACATAAAGCCACATTTACACTACACGATAAAGACACGACAACGAAATATCATCGCGTAGTTTGTATTCTTCCAACACTGCGCACATCTGTATCTGTCGTTTAGTGACACAACTTTCAACTGTGCGAACATCTACAAGCTGTCCTATAAGACGGCCGTCTGTAATAGCACTGTTAGGCCTAGTTGTTTGGTCAATGGGGTTGCCTTCGTCAGCATATTAATATTGTTGATTCAATCACTTCTTCCTTGTCACAGGTACTACTAATATCCGCGATTTAATAATGTTTCGCGAAGAAATGTTTATATCTATTGCGATGAAAGAGAGAAAATAATAAGACACGGCCTACAAATTAGTATCGGTTGAAAATGAAAGCATTGGGCAGCATGTACATAATCTTGTGAAATTGACCATAATAGATTTCAGGTGGTTGTACGTTGTAGACGGCAAAACTCATTGCAGCATCTTTTGTTTCAACAAGTGTAAGGAATACAGCGTTCTGATTTGCCAGTACTACAACATGATTTAATAAAAAACAATGAGTCTTTGTAAAAAGTTTTTGAAATCGCATTTAGAGTAGGACCTATTATACCGAATACATGCCATTATTTTTTTTTACACTTAAGGAATATTTAATTCATACTTACATAATTTCTTTAAATAAAAGAACGAAATTATCATTTTCTTTTACTTTCTAGTTATAAAGACATTCGGAATTTTAAGACATTATGTAAAAGTGCCAACAATGCAGTACATTATTACTTTTTCGAATTCAATGGGGGCGCTATGGCCTTCTACTAGGCCTAATAGTGTTTACATACTCTTGAATACATTTTCAACTTACAGGCCTACGTAGGCCATACGTCACAGAAAAATACACCTGAAATAATGTCACTTTTGTCATCCGGAATATTGGTCATCTGGAATATTGGTCAGCTGGAATATGGCAAAATTATCTCCGGGTAGATTGGTCACCTAAAATGTGACACGATGTCACCTGAAATGCCTACCGTAAGTCAACAAGGCAACTCAGCTTATAGGCCTATAATATAATATAGACTTATTTGGATCCTAAAATCAGGGATTGGAAGGCTACAACCAAGCTACGGCTCCACTCCATCAATAATTCAACATTTGGAAGGAAAACATCTCAACCGCAAAACTACAGATTTATTCCAAAGCATAATAGGCCTGTAAACTGATAATGAAATATACCGTATGACATAAAATAAAAAAATAAATAACAAAACTAGAACAACCCTGGATTTTTTCGTATGTGACGAATCCCAAGCGTCTATAGGCACTTTAACGAATGTATTGCTATGGTACTCGTAGGTCTACTTGGACCTCTGTTACATTTAAGTTAATTTGATGCTATATCCCCAAATCATACACCTATGGATTTTTTTTCCCTGGAATTAAGACATCGCATGACCGTCATATTTGAGCATGGTTACCCCAGGGACAGTGACATTAAGACAGGCGAGAGAACATTCATTAACACTGTGTTTGAATTTGGATTACAAACTATCAAATTCCAAACGCCTCATAATTAAAGACAACGACTTAGACCGCTTACAATAATAATGTTTCAACGATTGCATGATAGCTTGTTAATCCGACAATAATTTGATAACTGAATTGGTACACATAATATAAGCGAGACTGTGTTTATCATACGCTCGCGCCATGCGCCAAGCAATGAAAGCCGATCGGCGTTATGATTACTTAGGATTAAGGCGATCACGAGGGATTATTCGAAGCATAATAACTGATAATCGGTTCGATTAAGAAACGTGACGGTTTGTGCTCTTATCAACAAACAAAGATGTGTATAAGAGACAGGTCTGCGAAGCGAAATTAAATTTAACTTTGAACCTAATATGAAGTTCATGCTCTGAGTCGCGCGGCGATTTTGGAGCACTTCGTGTAACGCTTTAAAAACGATGGGGAGGGGGGATGTCTCAGCGTGCAGCAAAATTGTGAGTGAATCAGCCATTATTGGAGGTGATAAACTGCTCACAATTACACTAATAATCAATGGTTAATAATAATAATAATAATAATAATAATAATAATAATAATAATAATAATAATAAAATAATTATAAGCCATCATAATAGGCTCATATATGTAATCGCCAGCCCCACGACCTCAGGTATTATATGCATTTTCATAAATATCAATAAACGGACTGAATACGATGCGGATATTTTATATCAGCTGAAAACATCCTGATTTCGTTTAACGGAATACCATAAAAGTTGTTGGCTTATATCTAAAATAATTTCAAGGTGATCGTATGTAAAGTACCGTGGAAAAAAAATTGGCCTACAATTTTCGGGTAAACACAGAAAAATCTGAGCGCTTCCTCGTCTGTCCTATTTAGTATTATCGGTATCATTCGACCGAACAACAAATATTCAGCTTAATTATTATTTATGACAGCTTTTTGCAGACCTTCAGTTTAAGTCATGAGCGAAAAACAAACGATTTGTTAGGAATGAGTGAAAAACAAACGATTTGCCTCTTCCTGTCAAGATAAATGCACAGGAGTTAAATAATACAAGCAGTGATGGTAGCCTATTTCTGAAGCTACACACGTCAATTAGTCTTAATTATTTTGTTTGTACTTGG
Source organism: Anneissia japonica (assembly GCF_011630105.1). Classification (NCBI taxonomy): domain Eukaryota; kingdom Metazoa; phylum Echinodermata; class Crinoidea; order Comatulida; family Comatulidae; genus Anneissia; species Anneissia japonica. Next base: position 171,385 of record NW_022717183.1, read on the forward strand.
CGTAACTTTGAAGGGGATGGATCTGAACTTGTTTGTGCTGTTGCATCGAGACGTTCAAACTCAATCCAATTTTTGTGATGGTAGGATTAATATCGTGTTTTATCGTCAAATACAATTGTTTATTTTTTTTATAAGAACAAATTTTATAAGAGCATTGAGGCTTAAATACCGTAGCTTAAAAATTGAAAACAGAATATGAACAAATTGAGGCTGATGTAAAATGTCAAATGAGGTTTTTATTTTTTAAAACACACAAAAAAAAAACTAATCTTATCTGTACCTTATTTGCAGAAGCTGTGATTGTAATACTGGTGTACAACAAAAACTTTTTATGTTTGAAAAGTGTGTAAAAATAAGAACAAATTCATGAATGAATGAAAATAACCAATAAGTGATAGAAGCAATTCAGTTTTTGTATCGTCACTACGTCATTATCACAGGTCTATGATAATGACAGTGACGATAATGACGACAACGATGCCAATATAATAGGACGGTGACGATGTGACTGAAAATGACGACGATGATGACCGCGTTGTACTTTGATTTTAAGTTCGTTTATAGACAAACGCTTGCTTAACACCAGTAACAGTAGCGATGGTGTATGTTGGTCGTCGTGTTAGTCTTGTTTTTCTGTTTTTTTTTTTAAATTTAGCATCTTCAATAGGTGTTAAACAAGCTTGTCTAAGCATGTGGATAAACGAAAAAAATCCGACTAAATCTGATCAGATCCGAATTTGTCCTGTTGACATCGTACCGTTCGTCTGTTTCAAGGCAATGAGTACTTTTTTGCGGTGTGACCAATCGCTGACTAACAGATTCATGCTAATAATGCCTTTTAACTTCAAATCATCGGCTAATAAATATAAAACCACGGCAATGGAACAATGTATAAGCAGACGGCGTTCGGGAAATCATCACCATTTTTATAAGAAATACTTTTATTCTTAACGTTTTATTTCATTGAACCCGCTGACCCCCGTTCTGTCAACAATGTCCTTTAGATGAACTAACACATCAAGTTCAACGCCCGAGGTGTGAAAATGTTAGTCTTGCACTAAAGACAACCAAAGAATTCTGCTCAGAGAAATCTCCGCTACCTGAAAAAATATCTAGAATACTGGAGAGATGAGACATACAGTTATCTTTGCGTTTATGTTTCTTACATTCGCCTCAAGCACTGTTATTAGTGGAAAAACTGGACAGTTGTCTTGCTGGTATAACCACTAATGAAAGTGCACTTGGCTTGACCAAATGAGTAGGCTGACCGATCGCTTGTCAGTGATCAATGAATACCAAAATAGTATTTGCTATCTATTACCCCAGACTCTTGGTCGTAGGTAAAAGTAAACTAATATGGTACATCTTAATAATACACGGTGTTTGCTCTCCCCTATCGAAAAGGCACTTTTTTTTAATCCTATAGTGCAAGTTGGTGAAAATTAGGTTTAGGCCTACCTATAGCCAGAATTAGGTCTAATTCGTTTGTAAATTTCCAAGGGTTTATCCAACCTGATTACCCATAATGGATGGTGACTATTATCAGATTAGGCATGTAATTTGTATTCAAGCAATTTTGTTTATATCCTACTTTTTTGTAGAGTTACCGTAATTGGTGGTACAGGTGGCTCTTCGAAACTTGTGAGAAGGCAAGCAAGTGTTTTTTTTTTCTTTTCATGCTTTTCGAGGAGCTACCTGGCTCATCAGTGGCTCCAATAGGGCCTACATTTCATCATTTGTCGATCAAAATCATGTAAACCCCTAAAATGAAACCACTGTGGCTCTGTTCCGCAGGCCCACAAAACTGTCATTGATACTACGGGAAGCCCAACTTAAATAACTAGGCCGCATTCAAAGAAAAATCGCTCGTAATAACACGCACGCACATCGCCGCGTTACGGATCAAAAGCATTCATCCAATCGGAAAGAAGCCCGTTGTCCCGTGATCCACTTACTTTTCTACCTCCGTGTTACTACTACTACCAGTGAAAATAGTGAGGTAGTTTTCAGACGGTTTCTAGTCCCAAATGGGTGATCGGGCAAATAGGTATACAACATGGTCCATTATGTTTTACTAAGCAGTGTGTATCCACGTGGAATTGGATCTCATCCCATATGATCCAATCTTTCATTCAGGAGTGACGGAATTCATGTTACGGTTTTCTGCATCGACAGAAGTAATTTAGTGCGCAAATGACGTGAAAAAAGGACATAAAAACGTCGAAAAAAAACCCACAGTACTTTCTGTATATCATATAAAAGAGAACGAATCAAATGACGGTTAACCAATTCTCTGATGATATAGGCCTACTTATTTTACGATAAGTGCTAAATGAAAGACGTGTCACAAATTTAGTCCTATTCTTCAATAGGGGCATATGCCTGTGATGATTAATTTTAAAAATTAAGATTGATTAATTGATTGATTGAGTGATTGACGTACCTTAAATGCTTGCGTTAACTACAACTTCCCAGCCCAAAATCAAGACTTAGAAATACTGGTGAATAGCTGAGATAGTTTCAGCACCACCGGCAGATAAACTTAAGATAAAATAAGATTATTAAATAATGTTAATACTGACAGACTGCTTCAATACAATTGTTCACCTCTGATTAAAGGCAACTAATACACCCATTAATCTACACCATTCAAAAGCTTTGGAAGATATATGTTTTATTACAGAACATTTGTCCAGATTCAATTCAATTTCAACTTTATTTACCGTAGTCTTTGGCAGAAAATATTTTGAGTGTATTTTTTCATAGCATTTACACATATAAAATTCAAAAGATAAGATAGGCATAATACAAAGTGCAAAGAGAATATATTAAAAATATTAAAATACAGTAAAAAACACCAAATTAAAATAGCGTAGGCCTACTTCATAGGCCTCTTTAATATTTCATATATTAAAGCATCATAAAAAGTAAAAGTATATCACATTATTGCATTACAGTATTTAGAAATCGAAGAGAATATGGAACAAAAGAATTAAAATATCTAGCAACCATTAGTTGTTTAAATACATTTTTTGTATATTTTGTATTACTACTTCTCGTGATAGGCTGAATGGTTTTTAATTTTTTTTTTGTAAATAATAAAATTTCATAAGTAAAAAAAATATTGTAAATAGGCCTAATAATAATCGATTAATTGTTTGGATGTTTAAAATTACTACCGTACTATAGGCCTACATTTGTGATAAGGACATTTGTGATAAGGACTTTAAAAAATCACATTGTAAATAATTATTGATAACACTGCAACAGACAATTTTTAAAAATAATACCGGTATTGTACATAGGCCTAATCATAATTGATTAATTTAATGAAATATTATAATTGTTTAAATCATTACATTTGTTGTGTATCTTCAATCAAATATACATTTTCTAGAATTAATTTATGTTGCTCTTAACATTTTACACTTTTATATATTATTTGTATCATCCAATCTGTGGTTATACGATTTCAACAAAGTGAAATATGGATTATCATTAGGCCTATTATTGAGTAGTGATGGCCAACTTTATTAGGCCTATTATTAAGAATAAGGTTTTGTCACACAATTAAACACATTTCCACTTCCTAAGCTTGATAATTGGAATAATTTTATGCCTAGAATGCATCTTACGTAAGCGGTTTGCCGATCACTGTTGGTTTAAGGTATTAATTTCTATTAATGAATTGGGGAATATCGCGTGAGAAAAAAAGACGAAAGGAAAACGACAATGTCGCTTGCAAAGCGCGGACTAGTTCGAGCGCTAGTACCCAGGCGAATTCATCACGATGTTGACTCAATATGACGACTAATGATTTATATCTGAAGATATGTACAAAAGGTTAACGCGTTTGTCCAAGGAACATTCGGCAGTAAATCAATTTAAACAGAACTTGAAGTTCTTATTAAATCTTTTAGGAGGTTGACTACCGCTGTGCACCTCTATAATTATATTTTAATTCTATCTAAAACAGCCATCAAAAATCACTGTCATTTAATTACTGGTCGTGAAAGAATCGCAATACAATCGGTATTAATTGTCTTCACCAAAAATATTCCTAGGCTTAGCACATAGATTTGATCCTCGCCTGCTAAAACTATCAATGAACATAAAATCTGACATGTAAAATTTACGAGCTTGTTTAAAAGAGATCCAGATATTGTTTAGTAAACCTTGATAAATTCAGCAAATTAGGCCAACAAAATAATAAACATGTTTCTCGTTCAAAATTTCGAAAAGAAAATCCTGTAGGATGGTGATGATTCTTCTTTATTTCACTTCACAAATATTCCCACTACACACACTCTTCTGAACACTGTAATGACACTAATGAGAGAACATATCATGAACTAGTGTTTCGTATCATGGGGACATTTAAATGTCCAACCGGTTTCTCTTTAAAATAATGAATACCGTACTATAAAAACAAGTCAGATAGGTCTATACAACGTATTTCTAAATGTTTACGGGACGACTAAAGCCCTGAAATGCTATGGGCCTGTATAATTGGATAATATCAGGCCTAACTGACACACACGAATAAGTAGGGCCTATTACCTACAATGATGCTTGAATTTTTAGGTGTTTTTGGTTTATGTAAATAATATTTGTTAAAACACCGGTACGGAGGCGGCCCAAAAAGGACAATGAGGGTAGGAGAAACACGTTCCTTATAAATTTGGCCTACAAGAAGAACTTAAATCTGAATACCGGGGATCAGGGGAATCGGGGGGCTGTCTACTTCTCTGGGGGGAAAGGTCAATGGTATTTGTCGAATTCGGAGGGTTTGATGAATCAATTTGCCAATCAATCTGACCGGTCTACGTAGCACCATCTGCAAGCAACGTAAATTGCACATTTCCTCTGACAAATTTCATGATACCTCTATAATTAATTAGCCTTCAGAAGGCGTGAAAAAGCGCTATAAATCGCCCAATACCGGTAATGAAAGTCAAAACAAGGTGAAACCTTTTCCCAAAACAAAACCTTAATGTCCAGTGATTGGCAGGTGTGGTAAGCCTGAGAAAAAAAAAAAAAATCAATACGAAGATACAATTGATATTAAAAATAGTTACGAGGTTAACACCTTTGTGGATATTTATTTAGGCCTCGATGACTTCCCATCCGCATATCAAGATTCAAAGCGGTAGATTGAACAACTTGTTGATATTACCATATTCATTATTCGCGGGGTCTGTTGTTGTCCAAATTGTTTCAGATTTTGACTATAATGATGACTGGCAATTTAACGTCATGCAGTCATAAGCATATTTCATTTTAATCAAATATGCATAGGCCTAAAACGCTCTGGATTGAATTCTATACTTGTATTACGTTTGAATAGTAACATGACAAAAACAGTTAACACTGAAGTCAAATATAATATATAGTCTTCAATCTTATAAGAGGTTTTCGCGGGACATATATGCAGTCCCACTATTGGCAAAAAACTTTAATCTTGTCATGCGAGGATTACGGAATTGAGGTTGAATAACTGACGATATATTATGTTTAGAGTAGGTTTATCTGTGACTTTGAATGTTACAATGGCGAATGTGTAGACCTGGGGGGTTTGTAGAGTGTTAAAACTTTATCAATCAGTCAACGAATTTAAGAAATGTACTTGAGTGGCTTAATGGTAAATTCCATGAGAAGTTTTTCTTAACTGTAGGCGACCTTGTTTTCACACGTTTACAGGTAAGCCGGCAGAGAGGAGTCGATGATTGCATCACCGCACCCATCAATCACCGACAGTCCTCCCGCCAGGTAAACTTCTGATCAAGGTGTTCTCTGTAAATTTCAGGTGAGTTGGGGCTGAACAGACCGATAAATCAGACATTTTGAAGGCCACTTTTCTGGATGGTTAGTGAGTGATGGATAATTATTCCAAGCAATTTTAACATGTTCAAAATTTAGTAGTTGTTGTTTAATCAACCTCCCTTGTGACTATCCCGACTAGCAAACTGTTCAGAGATTACAAGCACTAGGTTCTTCGCCTTGTGAGGTCCGAAATACATTTCGTTGGTGTAACAGGTGAAATACACATCGCACATATTGAATAATAGAACTATGGATTGAACTTCCACAAGGGGCGTGGCCCCTGGGTCATAACGCTTACTTACAGAAATATAATGTCGAAGCTGTTAAGATAGGGCCTATGTATTCAGAGGGCGCTATGCAGAATCTCGGAGATGGCAAAAGTTGTACAACGCCGAGTCGAGTTGTTTAAATGAGGAATTCTTAATACCGTATTTAATTACATACATTCCTATTAAATGATAGGTAAGCATAGGGTTTTGGGGTTTCCAACAATTCTGCCCTTAGTGTTTGTATCTGTGATAAGGTCTATTAAGTACATTGAGATATTCTTTTAATACTTAAGAGCTATACAAAAACGGTATTATTATTGATATTATTATTATTATTATTATTGATATTATTGATTTATTATTATTATTATTATTATTATTTATTATTATTAAGTAATGATTTTGTATAGGCTAAAGCTATTAATTATATTAGGCCTCACCAAACTGTAAATAGGCCTATGTCAGTAGAGTGGAACATCGGCCAACATTTGCAGACGAATCGCAAATTAATAAGTTGGCCTACGGCAATGATTACTGATACTAACATAGGTATGTTTAGAAAGTTCAAATTAGCATTCACATACTATTATATGGCGTACATGAATAGGGCCTAATGGTTAAATTGTCCAAATATTTTGGACCAGAAAACACAAGATAGGTCTAATGGTAGGGGCCGACTCCAACAAAAAATCACGTACCGGTAGGCCTATATTTGAAAAAGTAGACCCTAATATATATATGTTTTTCTTAATTAATGTTTAATCTAGGGCGTAGGCTTACACGGGTCACACATGATCCACTCCATCTCACCTCCAATCTACCTCTCACCGTCGTCAATGCAAGTTAGTCTATTGCTGGCCTGAATCTCAAAAGAAACACTTCCAATCAGCAGAACCAAAACCATCTTTCAGCCAATTCGTCGCTCACATCACGAACTAACACAATCAAAGTAGATTGTGTTAGTTCGTGAAATCACAGTAGCGCGTCAAAACGGGCGCGTATTGGTTGTCAAGCAATTTTGTATTCTTTACCACACAAAAAGTCCTTAACGACAATAGCGCGTATTTTGACGCGCTTTTTTGATTTCACGAACTAACACAATTGAATTTAATTGTGTTAGTTCGTGATGTGAGCGACGAATTAACTGCGAGTTTGGTAATGTTTAACTTACATTATTAGTGTTGATATTATCATCTGATACAACATATGTCTAAAAGTGACAGAAGGTAAATAATCACGCAAAAGTCTAGGATGAAAGTAGTGCAATATTGTAACGTAAACGACGTTTTAATTTGAACTAATTCCTGACGGAGAAGTCGCTGTACTTTCTTCGTTTGTGGTTCAACTATTGGGGCTTTCTGGATCGTGATTCATAATAAAGCTCATAGTACTTTCAATCCAAGAAACCAAACCTCCTAAGGGCACATTTTAAATAGATTGCTCGCAGAGCTTTTTCTGATATCGCTGTGGGGATAAATCGGGCATTTCCCGCAATTACTGGCATTATTTCGATATTGGGTGTGTGTGTGTGTGGCCATATGTAATTCCCCTAGCGGCTGCAAAATACAACAGAGGAGTGTTAAAGGAAATCATTCGTTTTCTTGGACTATTTACAAGACATGAAAAAGATTCCGACAGATGTCACTTCAATAAAACCTGTACTATGAAAAAAATGTCCACCATGTAATTGGGTTTCTTCCACATAAATTGGATTGTATAAGCCTACATATGACTATCATTCCGCATAGGCCATGTCGATAGAGAATACCAATCATACTGCTTAGGATAACATCTCTGATTCAAAAATATAATTTTATGTTATAGGGCTATACATATTAACAAAAAAGTTTTTAAAAAAGCACATTTCTATTTTTCAATTTCATAGCGCTAGCTAGGGCATATCTTGTTGGAAGCTTTACTACTTTACTGTATGGGATTGTCTTCCGGTTCACTGCCCAATCACCAACAGATCGACCCCACGAGAAATTAGTCTTCTTCAGACTTTCGTGGGTTATCCTTGTTGTTTACAACGAATAAATCCCTCTATCTATCCTTTGTGGTAGGAAACCACCGGGTGTTTGAAAATTGAGGATTCACTAGATGAACAGTTTCAACCAGTTGACAGTTTCACCTGGATGCACATTCTCTGTTTCTACAAAAACATTTGCAAGTCAGTATTGAACACTTAACTTAGGGAAGTTCTAATAATGAACAGTCCATTTTAGAAAAGATTTGACAAACGAAGTGCTAATTGTGAAAAGAGTTCCACCGTGAAAATTACTGTTGATAAAAACATTACTTTAAAACCATTTTCTGGATTTTGTTTCTTACTACCGTTGACAATTTTCGTTATACCGTACTTAGTGCCACTTTTTGGACGAACATTCCCATAGGTCAATAGTTGACAGTTCTAGTTATGAAAACTCCATTACCGGTGAACAGTTCTGTTTATAAATAAAAGTTCAGAAGTACCTTTAGGAAAGTTCAAATGATGAAAAGTTCCTTTGGAAACTATTTAAAAGTTCCACTGGTGAATCTTTATGTTGGAAAAATTTAACTGGTGAACAGGTCCTTTCAGAATATAGTTAATATAGTGTACTATTGGTGTGAGAAAGTGGCATATCGACGAATTTGCTATTTTACTGTGTCTTTTCTCATTTTATATGAATTGCATATTACTTCAAGATATCAACTCGTTTTTGCAACGAATTATATTGGCCATTGAATCTTGATTTCATGTTCAGCTGGTGAACAGTTCCCAGTGGTTCAACTGTAAACTGTTCCTTTTGGAAAGTATACCTGGTGAACAGTTTGATTTAGTAAAGTCCACCTAGGGAAGTTTCTATTGTAAAAGTTCTGTTACCATATGAAGTTCAACTATTCAACAAGACCCTTTGGGAAAGTGCAACTAGTAAACACCTTTCCAACAACAACATTTTAGATGTTTATGTTGATTAATAAAAGCAACATGAATTTGTATAGCATTTGCAAAATTAATATACTGTAATTGGTTCTTTAAATATTTCTTATGGTTGTGGGAGGAAGGATAATTACATCTTCCATAAATAAACTTACTGGGTACCTTAAAAATTAATATGCAGGCCTACATGCAACACACTACCTATTTATAACACTGTTCTCCATTTTATGACATTACTTGGCAGTGATGGATACAAAAAACGTATGACTGTGTAATATCCCTATAACTGAACCTTTATTTATATAATCTGTTATTTAAAAACCTGAACACAATTTCAGACGAGTAAGTGGTTGAATTTCAAATAACCATTTATAAAGTTTATGAATGCAATACTGATGATAACAACAATGTTTTTGAGTGACTTTATTCATAATATATCAACATTTTTATAATAAATTATTATTCAAATCAATGTACAATACATGCAATACAGTATACATTCATAATGCATGTCCAGTTACCCTCTTTGCTGCCTGTAGTGTTACAGCAGCATTGGTAGAAAGACACAGCTTCTACTCTTGCCGAGGGAGTTTCTAACCCCATGGACCTTTTCGCTAAGCCGAAGATGGATTGAACATACGTGAACATGTGCGATTGGGGGACAACACGTATGTTCTTGGGACTAGCACATATTCGCGTTACCTTGTTCCGAATGTTTTGTTGATTTTGAATGGCACTGCTGCACTGTAAGTATCAGAAATGTTTTCTCTAGCCATAGATGGCATGAAAGCTGCTCATATAATATGGTTTTTAATTCATTTTTGCAGCCTGCAACAAAATTGCTGCTGGTCCACATTTTGCCCATCAGTGCCTTACTTGTTCATAGTTCCAGTGGTGGAACCAGTCCTTCTTAGATTCTGGATATAAACTGTAGACGCAGTGTACTCAACACTACATCATGTGCACTTTAAAAATACCTAAGACAGTATGTTAGAAGATCAGAGGTTTACCCTATGTTCTGACATGTGATGCACACGATCATCATCATCATCATCATCTGCTACACTGTTTCATCATATTCATTTGGCGATTGATCTAGTAACATGCAGCACCCTACCTCATGTATTACACTGCCTTTCAGCATTGTTATTAGTAATATTGAATCTTGAACTGCTGATGCTGTAAGCATGGTCCTGGATTCTATCTACATTCAAGCAAGTTTCCTAAAAATGGTTATTAACATCAACAGAAATTATTATTACAATGTATATATAAAATGGTTTTACTTTTACATACCTTCAGTCTAAGGATTTCCATAACTTCACCAGAAGAATTTTTTACATCTTTTTCCCAAATAAGGTTCTGAAGAACACATAAAAAGAAAAGAAACAAATTAGAATATCTATAAAATGATGTAATAATGTACTATTCCCCTGAAAATAAAACAGAATATAAAAAAGTCCATTTACAATAATTATAAAAAACCTTTGAATTAGGTAAAATACAGCATTAATAAAGTAAAAATAATAGAAATATAAAGGTAACAATGCTAAAGGTAATAATAAAATAATAAAATGAAAAAATTATAATAATCATAAAAATATACTTCAAACCTCCAAAGATCTTATATAAAAAGATAGCGCCTTCCTAAAACAACACAGTGTAGGGTGCCCTCTCGCAATTACAATTACTTTTCAACTTTGACATCTATAATCTTTGTGCAAATTCAGGTTAAAAACTAGGACGCCCTCCCTCAATTACAATTACTTTCTGTGCAAACAGATGCTTCTATTTTGGTATGCATAAAATGCTATCTTGTTATTATAAGATCTTTGGTCTGTATAGATAAGAAACTTGACAAAATGAGGGTGGTATACAGTTAATCAAGAATTCTGGCTACTGCAAAATAACAGTCAATAATCCTGAAGGAAATTTAAAGAGAACAACTTTGGTCAGTCGGCTAAACTGGTGGTAGCCACTGTGTGTGCGCTGAACCGTGGAGATCAGTTCGTCTCAGGTCCAATTCCCATCGCTGCTCTTCTTGTACTTTAGTTGGAGTGTTAAAATTTTTTGGCAAATATTGACACCCCCCCCCCCATAACACTCTGTAACACTTTTCCAAACCCCCTCTAAATGTTATGTAACTCTAGAACCACCCCCCCACCCTTCCGAACATCAACAATTTTAATAAAATCAGATGAACAATATTAAGTATCAAGATAAATGTCCTCCACTACAAATTTGTCCTACACTACAAATTTGTAGGATGTTTTGTTATTTTTTGATATGGTAGATGTAACTTCATTGTTTGATTTCACAAAATTCAACACAACTGTGTTACATTACATTGTATTACACTGATGTAATATGTTTCAATAAAGTAATATCATACAAGTTTGAATATTTAATATTTCTTCTCTTCCCATGAAAATTAATTTTGTTATGACACACTTCAAGCAACACCCCCAACCCCTATGTCACACACTGTAACATTTTCCACTATACCCCACCCCCCCTCTGCGTTACATAATACTTGAATGACCCTTGGATGAGACATTTAAGCCGTTGGACCCCACTGGACATAAGTCTTCTTCAGACTTTCGTGGGTTATCTTTGGTGTTACACAGATTAATGCCATTCATCCAAAGACAGAAGGCAAACGCCTTTAATATGCAGATGCTTATCAATTGGTCAGCATCTGGTAGAACTGACCTGGAGCTGTACCAGGGCAGGACTTTAATTATGCTTTAAAGGGCACATACAGGTCACCTAACTCACCTGACAGTATATAGTAATTGTAATCAATAATAGCTTTTCAATTATGTACCTACTGTATCAGCAAACCCTCATTGTTTATCTTACATTATATTTAAATAAATTTTTGAATTTTGACTTATCACAAAAACAGTTTTTGTCCAATACCCTGTCAGGTATACAACGTCTAAAAAAATTTTTTTTTTCTTCAGTCTGGTTTTACAAACACATACACAATAAAACACACATACAGATGATAATAAATCTATCAAAAGAAGTTAAAATCCTGTTGGAGGCAATACGTTTTTCTCAAACATTTATTGTCATCTTTATTTATCACAAGTGAAGGTGTATCTCCATAACAAAGTTACTATCATGTGCATACATACAGATATACTTCAAACCAGTAAAATAGTCATTCAAATTTGAAAGAAAACGTGACTTAATAATATGTGATAAAAAAATTGTGAAAAATATGTATACATATTTTAAGCAGCTTGCAGCTCAAATACAAATGGAAGGAAAGGAAATCTATAAAAAAACAAATTCCATTTGTAATGTTGAGTGAATTTTTGAAAATAATGAAGTTCAAAAAGGTCTAGTTTTATAAGTAGGTTTGATATGCTTTAGGTTTTCTAGCTGATTCAAGACAATTTGAAGGCATGAAAAAGACATTTAATAATTTATCTATATGTTTATCAAATGTATGAAACAAAAATATACAATTTACATAGTCAGGTTGAGGACAAGAGGGGCTCCATGTGCTGATAGCCCAATGCAAGATATAGGTACCCTCTGAACCCTCAGGGAAAGAACACCAGCTTTGCACTTTTACTAACAACCTCAAAATGATTTCTATCAATTATGCTCTGGTCAATGCAAACATTAACAATCACACACAGTATCAACCTCTTCCCCTCCCTGGGGAGTATTACCAGTCGTGCATGAGCATTCGCCATAGACGGAATGCAGTCATCAAGAAAGTTCACATCCTTCCAAATACCCATTTTATTAGTACCTGATGCAAAGATAGAGACACGCAGATAAAGTATAATGACCCAAGCTACATTCTGGTATAAGCCAATCCCAGCCTTGAACACAATTTTGGATCGAGGGTGGGGTTATACTCGGGGAATCCCCTTTTCACAAGGTTTATGAGGAAGGGGTTGGCGCAACAGTTGTGGCTTGGACTCCCAACCTTGAGATCGGGGTCTGAAACCCTCGCTGTGCAGTGTCATTATAGGCAAGACACTTTATGTCTACCTACGAGTACCTCTACCCAGGAGTCTATATGGGAACCAGCGTATGTTGGGAAGATAAAACAGATTTGATGTGTGGAAGGAGTGGCGAAACCCCACCGCACGCTTGCACGGTCTGGCTCAAACACCTTGAGGATAATAGCATAATCATGTTTTAATAAATGCAGGCCTACTACGACACATTTGTTTTTTTCAAATTGTTTTAGGCCCAAAGGCAAAGGATATGCCTTAATCACTTAATATAATACTTAATCACTTTTCCAAGTGGCATATCCCTTCACAAGAAAAACATAAACACAACACACACTACATAAACTAAGTCTCATTATGAGGCTTGAGAGTGAAGTTGTTTTGGTCGTGAGAAAAAATTCCTGTTACTACTGACAGTTTCTGTGAGGGGAATTGAATCCAGGACCATGGGATTACAAGGCAAGCATCTTAACCACCAAGCTATTCAACTCCACTCAACACATGAATTTGGCAAGGAAGAAATGTTGAGAAAAATTAGTCCTTTATGAGAAAATCGATGGGGTATACAAGATTGGCTTCACAACTGATTTGGCTGACCAACAAATAGAAATCTAGGGTTTGGTAGACAATATATTTAAAAAAATAATAATAATTATATTATATTATGAGGTAGTATAAATTAAAAAACAGATTTGATTTCATAAAAAAAGTTTGATATTTGTAAAATGATCCACGAAAATGAGAGAAAATGCATTTCAGTTCAATTACTTGAACAACTCAATGACTATCAACTCAACATATATTTACTTCTTCCTGAACAATACTGAACAATACAAGACATTTAATTGTGTAAATTGAATAAAGAGAATTTTAATAATGTAGTGAAAGGAAGTTGGCAAGACCCGAGAAAAAATGGTTGGGCTGAGAAATATCTTGATGTTGATAAACATAATATAATAAATATGCATATTGAACATGGAAATTCTTCTAAGTAAACCAATAATATATACTGTTTGTAACAACAATGTATATTATTGGTTTACTTACTTACAAGAGTTTTCCATGCATCCAGAAACCAGATGAAACCATTTGAGCTTATGTGCATTGACTTAATAAGTAACAATTAAGTACCAAGACCAATTCAAAGTTTAATAAACTTAAAATTCTCACTTGTGAATGATGTACGGTAAGACTACTTTTTGTAAAGTAAAGATTGTATATATTTTAATAATAAAAAAAAGGAAAGGTTTAATTTCCTGATTTTCTGGATGTTAAATACATCGCGGCCAAACTGGTTCATGGTGGAAATGGATCGCATTCCTTGAATGATTCCCCTTGGCAAATGACATGTCAAATGTTATATCATACAGACCAGTCAAAATTTACACTGAAAGTATGAAATTGATGGGACTTGCATCAATACGTAACACATGTTGACTTATCACTTAAGAATACTAAATTCTGTTTCTTAAAGTTTTCTTTTCAGATCAATCATTCTAACACCACACTAAATTGTTTTCAAAGCCAACATGATGGATTACTTTAGCTGCTAGGCATGGTGATTTTTAAGGCCTCCTATTAAATAATAGTTTTGTTTTTCATTTTCATCAAACTATAAAAACAAATTGATAATATCATAAATTCTCTTGTACATATTTGCAATCAAAATATGAACCGAGAGTTAAATAAATCATTTAAAAAGTTAAAACATAATTTATAAGAAAAATAATTTATTTTGATGATGTCTGAGAGGTCACTCTAGAGGGTTTGTTCTAGGTGGTTATGACAAGTGTTACCATATGATCCCAGACACCTCGGTATTTACCTCATCATAATAAATAGGTAATTAATCTACCTTTAATCACCTTTCTCCTGGTACAGGTGAGTTGTGACTCAGAAATTCAAAGAGGCACATTCCAACAAGGTTTAAAGTTCAAAAATAAACAAGGGGAATAAAAACATCTTTTGATCACTTGTCTTTGCGATCTGACCTTTGACTTCCAGAGTATTAGGTTGATAAGCGGGATCAGATCACCACTCCCCAAAGCCTATCTCTCAGATCAATAAAACAACATTCTAAAATTGAATTAAAGCTCAAGATTTACAAAATGATTTATTATTGAAACTTTGGAATTGCCAACATGGCCCAAAAATAATATAAATATTATTGATAATTCATAAAAAATATATAATCCTAAAATCCTACATTTTCAGTACATGCTCCGAGTGCAAAATGCTCCTATAGATTGTTATTGTTTAGTGTTATTGCATCACGTTATCGCAGACAGACAAAATCGGCCTTTGATGATGATGATCATGATGACAGTGATGTGGCTGTGTACTCCAAAGATTAATTTTTCTGAACATTTCTTTAAATTGATTACCATTGCTTTTAATTCCTTTCTTTTTTTACATTATTTTCTATTTTCATTTATTTCTATTAATTTTTTATTTTCATTTTTGTTTTTTTTACTCTTTTCCTTTCAATTTGTTTTATTTTATTCATACTTTTCAAACTTTCATTTCTTTTCTTTGTTGACAATTTTTAAAATATAATAATAAATATTATTATTATTATTATTATTAATATGTATGTATGTATATATATATATATAAGATGTGTATAAGAGACAGATGCTGATATAATAATACCATAACTAGGTATATCAATATTATTTCATAGGCCTATTGTTATTAACAAGTTGGGTTTAATAATTACAGCCCTCAAACCCCTTTCCTACAAAACTGAAAAAAATTTGAAACTGTCATTAGAAAAGGTGAGACCTACAACAAGATCATATCAAGTTTTTCAGCACATCATTAAACACTTTGTAGAACGGCTTTAAGTCTCTTCTCACCTGTTCAGACTCATTTAGAATAAGAAATCTGCGAGTGGGTCCATGCTCTCTCTAGAGGGCTAATAAATACATCCATACACCAAGCAATATCAATATGACGGACAGGTGCCAATCACTCGGGCCTGTCAACAGATAGCACACTGCTTCCGTATTTTACCAACATCCAATCTGTACACTAATAGACTCCACAGAACATGGTTTATTCATTTAGTGGTGGTTACTGTTGATATGGTTAACAGCAGTGTGTGTTTTGAGAACAAACTCTGCTGGCCACAGGAAGAAAGATGTGCTGAAAGATTGGAATAATTGCAAAAAAAAAAGAAACAAAACATGAGTATGTTATTTTTTCTCAATGTATGAAAAATGGAAAGGAAGTGGAAATCTAAATAAAACTACCAAGGAACAACAACAACAACATTTATCTTTGTGATAATAACTTTAAATACACAAATATAACTAAAATATCTAGTATCAAAGCAGGTCTCCTATGTAATAATATACAGCACCAGAAGCAGGTCGGAAATATAACTTTTTTGTTCCAACTGAGAACAAAATGTGCTAATCGCACCTTATTTATTGCTACAGGTATCCAAGACTGGAATGTTCTACCTACTCATCTAAAAAAAAATTGCTGACCACTGGCTTTTTAAGAGAAAACTTAAGGAATATTTTCTTACTGACTTTTGTGCTTTTATCACTTTATTGTATTCATATTTTTATATATAGGCTATTGTATTATTGAACGTTTTTAAAATATCAATTTAAAAAGTTTATATTTTATATATCGTTGAATAAATTATTGAATACAGTAAACATATTTATATGCTTAATCGTTCTATTTATTTTTTTCAATATATACCACAACTTGGCTGATTTTACCATAAATCACTATATGTATTCCCTTTTGTGCAATAATTCCCCTGGCTTCTGGAACTTATTGGAAATAAGTCTGGTGTACAAAAACTAAACTTAGGGGTCATCCAGGCATTCAAATAGTTATTTTTCACTTTGTATGTTTTATGTATTTTCTATTTTTAATGTAATATGTCACATTGAATGCAAAATAAATCAAATCAAATCACAATACTAAACCAAGGAAAAAAACCCAGAATTTTCTATGCTAGGTTTCACTTTCTTTGACTTTTTATACAGATATATGTATTTATAATAATTTTGTCTCCTTTTTAAGTTCTTAATTTGTTTCTGCTAGTTATTAATGTGAAGATAATTTAATATTTATCCTAAGAGTTTCTTTTTTTATTTAAAAAAATCAGTACAAGGATTTTTAAGTCAACTATAGTGAAATTAATATAGTATTTGTACAGTAATTTCCTTCTGGAAAATTTTGTAAATGTAAATATAATAACGATTTATCATAGATACATACTATATCATTCTACACTTCTGAAAAATAATTTTAATTCTTTCTAATTCATCCTTGTTCCTTTTCAATTTATATTCATTTATCTATAAATCTATTGCTTAATAGAAAAATAAATACTATAATTGTAATTTTTATAGGTTTGTTGACCACAATACACTAGCTAGCTATATGTAGGCCTAGATTTGGCTATATTCTATAATTGACACATTTTAATCTTTATATATTATTATCTTCATTTTATTTCAATCAATGAATGGCTCGGTCAAAGCAAAAAATCAAGTTGTTCATACCCAGTACCGTTCGGTACTGTCAAACAACGAATATTAATTAAAAATTAATGTTTGACCGATTGATGCAATGTCGATCAGGAAAAAAAAACCTTTCAATCGGAAGGTAGAGGGTTCGAGATGGATGCTCGTCACACTGCTTGTGTCCTTGGGAACGACACCTTATTTGGCTCTCTTCACCCAGGATTAAAAATGGGTAGGTGGGAGGAGGTGAATGATTCGGAATAAAATAAGTAGTGCTGATTACACGCGTAACTAGGAATTCTCCCCAGGAAGCGGGGGAGGTTGCACATTGTGTATGACTGATTCTGTATCCAGTGACCAGGTTAAAAAGTGCCTTGCACAGTTTTCTGGATATGTTTCGCTATACAAATCCTATTAAACCAAAAAAATATAAATAATTAATCTTGGCAGTAGAATTCACATGTACAGTAGTCCACCTGCATTCATCTTGATGACCTAGTATCTGTATTGATCACCTCACAACTAACACCTCATTCCTCTTATAATGACAAAGAAATCTTGTGTACGGTGTGATAGGCTTCTACGTGCTTGAAACATGACCAGGCAGTATTGCCAAGATACTTACAGATTAAACCCCATAAGCCAACAAGAAAAGCCAATGGAATATCATAAACTACTTTAAACATCACATCAAAACCAAACAGCTTAAATATCTTAACTTTTAAATAACTACACACAGATGTAATTTGCCAACAAAAAAAACCCATTAAAAATGTATATGGAATTAAAATGTTCATATTACTTTAATTGGGATCTACGATGATATCGGTGAAACACTAAAAAAGAATTCTGTAAAAGGCACAAGCCAGCAAGCGGCTATACATGGCCATGGCGTGTAACTCCTTCAATTGCTCATTTTAAGTTGTAACCTTCCAATGAGAAACACAAATTATATATATATATACATATATATACACATATATATACACATATATATACAAATGCATATATATGTAAATGCATAATATTTCGAGCACTCCTGTGCTCTTCCTCAGTGATAACATGTATACATACTTATATAAAATATATAAAAAAAAGTTTGCTGCCTAGCACTATATACACAACAAAAAGCAAGAACGACTGTTCACCGGCCCGCGAGTTCCTCCACGCTTAAATACGGTACAGGCGAAAAGAAGTTATGTTGGGTTTTTTTGGAAGAGCTAATAAGATAGAAATTTTTAAATAATTAAATGTTTATTTGTACAAAAAAAAATATTATTTAGAATGTTCATTTGTACAAAATTAAAATTTCTTAAAAATGGAAAAAACAAAATTGAATACCAAGATGCGATTCGAAATCATGGCCTTAAGTTATTTAGAACACATCCTTAACGGACCACGATATCCATGCAACATGCCCTATTAGTGGTAATGGCAGTAATGTACAGTCCTTGCTGAAACCCCTGTTTTGTTTTGTAGGTGTAGGGGTTACCCTGGGGTCAAACTTAAAAAAGGGGCCATGAATGTCTGTTATAAATAGCCTCTAGTTTATGTGTACAAAATTTCCTGCACGTCCGTTCAAAACAGATGACACTAGACGCTATTAAAATTTTGGTAACAGAAAAAAAGAACAAAAACAGTAGTATGGCTCTGGGGTCAACACCTTGCAAGGACCCAAAAATTAATAGATAAATAATAACTTGAATTAGAAAAATGTTGTAAAAATCATATCAAGTATACAGTAGCTCATCAACAAAAATTTCCTTTACAGTATATATAAGTTGAGTAGCTAAACATGGGCAGCATTCTTTTTAATATGAGAAATAATGACTTCATACAGAAACAAAAAAAACAAGAGTTTATACAGAAGCAAAATAAAAATAGATGTTTCATTTAACACTCAATACTGTTACAATGAAAATAACAGTTGAGAAAACATTTCATTTCAATAAATGAATTATATCCAATTTACAAAACAGTTTTGAAAACTGGAAAATTAACAGGTAAAGAGTGGAATGCCAGAAGCAAAACACTACATCAACATCACCACTTACAAAAAAAAAAAAAGGTAAAACAAAATTTGGGTCAGAAAATAGTAATTGAAGCAGATGGTAAAATACTGAAAGATGGTGAAAGGGTCTACTTTGATTTAAATTAGGCCACATAAAAATAAAAAAACATATATTTCTCTTCCGGCCTTTTTTTTTAATCAAAAAAGAAAAAGAGGATTCCCTTTTTTTCTTCAGGAAACCAAACATATAGCCATATGTCATGCAGTGGCATATTAAAAGCGGGGACGTTTGAATGGGTATAGCGCACCCTTCAGAAATAGTTTGCACACCATCCAACGACTTCAAACGTTCTGAGCCAAAAATTACAGTAGTTAAATATAACCTCATATACATCTCTTTTACTTTTGATGTTGGAGGAAATAAATATATTATTATCACTAATTCAACTACCGCTTTTCAGGTTGTTCAGCTTAAAAAAGTCAGTTCTATTGAAACTATTGCCAGGGAATTTAAGGTTTGTACACAAAAAAATTCAGAAAAGTATTATTTATGTATCTGTTGATTTTATTCTTCAAGTTTATATACACAACACATACACACACATGGAACAACAGTAAGGGTTAAATGGGGCCAACCTTGCATAGGGTGATGTGGAGGAAGGGGAGGTGAGGGAGAGAGGGGCAACACTGTCACAGAGCATCCGTAGGGTGTCTAGTTTTTTGCATGTCCATGGGGAATGCTTACATTTAAAATCCAACGCCCGGGGTAATGATAACGTGAGGGGCAGAGAGGGTTTAACAATCTCTATATAAGTCTATTATTATTATTATTATTAAATATATTCACATAAAAACCATGATTTAATCACTATATTTATTGGAGAGTTTTGGCTTGATGCCAGTACTGTATGAATTTTTGAATATATGTACTAAACTTATGATACATAATAAATAAACAAAGTTATTAGCCCAACAGGACAGTGAATCTACTTTCTAGCCCAAGTGTCAGGAAAGTTCTGTCTACCAAAAACAACTTCACTCACTAGGCCCTCATAAAGGGACTACATTTATAGAATGTAAGTAGCCCCTAATGGTATATATATTATGATGGTCTGATGATCAAGAGACAATACCCTACTATTTTTCCCTGATAAGTTTAACGGGTTGTTTAACATACATACACAAGCCTTAGTATCTACTTGTTGGGTGTTGTAAACTTATTGGATTGGGAATTAGAGCCAAATATTTATACACAAGCAATTACAGGTCACCGAAAGGTGGATTGTGTAAGAGCTGCTGCTCATAGGCTATTGTGTCTGACAGTGTAAGCTTGAGTCAGATATATCTGATCAGGCAACAAAAATGTTAATGTTAATATAACAAAGTTTGATCAAATCTTGTCTGACAAGGCAAATATCTGATAGTGCATGCAAATTAATTGGATGGGGTTCAAAGGTCACATGGAAAAGTGGAATTAGTGGTATTCCCTACCCAAACATATACTTCAGTTCAAGGAAGGGTTTATGGGTGTTCCTAAGGATATGTTACTGTGGTGACATTCCTACCACTATGCCAAGAGCCATAGTTTTGCTATAGTGCAGCACTAAGTGTACTAAGCCTGCCTATATATGGGCTTGATGATGTCATATAATGCCCATATAAGTACGGGTCTCCCTCCTAATTAATGACCACCTTTGGGACCAGTATTTCCATGGTCTTTACCTGTTCTACTCTCTAATTAGAATACAGATAAAAGACATTTGTAATGTTTGGACCATAGGATGGTCTTCAATTGGAGGTGGTCTTCAATTGCATGGACGGAGGTTTAGGAGGATGGTGCTGCTGAAAGTCTTTTTGGACGAGACACAGAATTTGTAGTACGACGAATGTATGACCGTTGGCTGACGAATTGAACTTTGCTCCCTGTGATTGCTGGACGACATGCCGCAGCCTGATGATTGTCGGTGGCGGTCTTATCAGATCGTCATTAAAAACAATCTGTTGCACACATTGTGGCGTTGTCTTCTCCATAAAATCGCATCAACCGACAACCATCGCACACAGTGTCACTAATTATCAGAATGGATTGTCATTAAGAACGATTCGTTGCACGCGTCGTAGTGTTACATTTTTTGTAAAGAATCGTGTTGGCCTGACGGCCATGGGGCGCGGTGATTTTCTGGCTTAGGAGACAATCATAGATTTACTAACCTGTATATAAGTGTCCAAATCACCTGAGGTAACAGATCCTTCTGTAGTGAAAGTAACCGTAGTAACGGACTGGTCTATATGGTGGTCTTCAAATGAAGAAATTCCTCTCTTTTGAAGTGTACTCCAGTCACTTGAAAGAGAAAATATTTAAATTAATGAGAGGTTAAAATACAACATACATACATATGCCCTGTCTCTTATACACATCTAGATGTGTATAAGAGACAGCATGTATACATACTTATATTATGAATATTTCATGAATATTCATTAGGTAATATAGTTTGCCGGTCCTAATGGTATCATCAGTGATTGACATTGGTACACTGTCACTCACATGCCCTCGTGAAGGTGAACTATTATTGTTTATGTTTTTCAGTCTTATGATGGCGTTACAATAATATTATCACTACTATAATACATCCTTTGGGGTTGCTATCCTTGTACCTGTTATCATTATCCACCCTGTTGTTATCATCGTCACCATAATAATCATCATTATCCTCTGTTCTAAAGAAGATGTCTGAGTTCTTAGGATTTTTTTTTAAACCTCAGTGCATAGTATACAAGTATTGACTGCTCATGAGGGGAATGGTGAAATCTATTGCCCGGAGGTGATGTGGGGACCGAAGAATATCTACGGCCTGAAGGAAGTTAGGCTACGGTCTCCACATCAGAGGTGTCTATAGATTTCACTGTTACCCAAATCAGCAGTCAATATTTTGTTTTATATACCTCATACATAGATTCTACAAGGCCTAAAAAAATACTTACTTCCTAGCCTAGCCTAGAGGCCTAGACACTGTCACACTAGTCTAGGCAATCAAGTAGTGCCTAGCTCTTCTTTGCTCATTTTCTCAATTTCAACAGTACCCATTGTCTTACAAAATTTGTCGAATATTAACAAGACATATTTAATTTGTCTTAGTGCTTTTGCTATCAGCTTCATCAAGAAGTAATGCTAGGCCTGGTAGGCTAGTCCTTCATCCAGGAGCTCGAACAGACGATGTCTAGACTTCATATTCGTTTACCGTCTACTCGCTGATCCATGGCGCGGTCAAGGGCCAATCTCTACACATACAGCTCTACATACTGATCAGATTCAAGAAGTGTAGATGGTGACAAAGTTAGAATTCGGAGAGACCAGATGGACAAAAAAACTCCTGAGTTGATAAAAGTGGAGGGGAAAGTATGCAGAAAAGATTCAGGTGGTCAACAGGGAGAAGAAAGTGGTAGAAAATCTTATTGGTGGGATATTCAGCATTGGACTGACGTGACCTGAAGAAAAAGATGAAATAGTAAATCTTGGTCTCACCTCTTTCGGCCCATTGTGTCAAATGCATGTAGATCAAGAAGATCGTCTAAGTTGACCCTGAGGAAATAAAAAAAAATTCTTGGCTAAAAATTTCCTCTAATTTATGTAAGTAGGTTTCAAATAAGAAAGGATAAAAAAAATGAGGGCTATTAATCACGCAAAAATCATGATGCAGAAAGAAACTTTAAAAATGTTAAAATGATAAATGCTCATTGCATGAAAGAATCTTAACCATCGGGTATGGTTTCACATACTGTGCATGAAGGAATTGAAATACTACAGTGTTTTCTATAATCTTACTTTGATTTGTGTGTTTCAACCAGCCCAGCAAAACTGTTAATGGTTCTGAAAAGAATACAAAAATAATTATTAATAGTACTATTATTATCATTGCTATCATTAACTTCACCATAATCACCATCATCATCATCATCATCATCAATATCAGTATAATTATCATGATTATAATTATTATTATTATTATGATCACCATCATCAGGATTAACATTACTATCATTTTTTAACCTATCATTATAGTTCATTATTCATTTTTCTGTTGCAGATATATTTTGTGGAAATTTTATTTTTTACTTTTCAAATGTTATTACTTACACAATATACTTTTTAAAAATATAATACACTTGATAGAGAAATTCCTACCGTATATGTTTTGTTAAACTCGCAATCTCCTCGGGTGACACCAAGTCAATTTTATTGACAAGCATCAGATCAGCCATTGCTACTTGCCTGTTATAAAACAAAAACAATTACATATTAAAACATTGCTGGAAAAAATAATTGATGAATGAAATAATGCGATCCTATTTTTCTATAATAAAATATTTTGACAAAATTTCATCAGTTTCCACATTTACTATTAAAGGCAGTGGACAACTATTAGGCAAGTCAAGTGGCTGACCAGTAAGGCAGGGGCGTTGCTAGCTACAGCCTTAACATCGGCGCTGGTTCCAGCCGCTCCTCGACTTTGTATTTCACTGATTTTGTTTTTATCTTCGTCCATAATTTATGGGAGTCTAATGGTGGAGCGGTTAGAAGGGGCGCCGCAAGCTATAGCCATAATATCCGCGCTGGTTCGAACGGCACGCTTGGTTATGGTTCTGGTGGTGGAACAAGTCTTTTCGGAAGGACTATAAACCGTAGGCCCAGTGCCGAGACGAGTAGGGGAATACCCCGGTGTACTGGAACAGACAGACCTTGTGGTGGACGACGAGAGTTGCTGGTACCGGGTAGCACAGACACGAAGGGGACCCTTAGGGGCGAAGAAAGTCATTGATCGAGTTCCTAGCCCACATATCAAGCACGCTGAGCATCTTACATTAGATGGATATGTGCACTAAATAAAACTACACTATTATTATTATTATTATTATTAATAAATAAATGGTAGAGCTTTTAATGGCAGTTTCACTGATATTTTACAATCTATTTTATGCATTCTACAAAATAGTTTGAATAAGAGATTAACCAACATATTGTAAGATGTCATAAGATGGCTTCGCTTGTATGGACAATAGAAGAATATGAAGAATAGAATGTTAATGTACGATTTTGTGGCTTCTGCAGGGAATAAAAGATATTCTCTATGTGTGATTGGATGTTTCCTGCATTAATTCCGCCACATTAGAACGACATTCAAAGTTGGATTTGGTGGCTTCTTGTTTAAAGGTGAAGGAGGCTCAAGTGATATTGAACTTTTCCTTAAACACACTGATTTCCATGCCTCTTTCTTTCTTTTATTGTTCTTTAAGCTGGGGGCAGTGCCGTAGAAAAGTATTTTTCATTGGGGGGGGGGGGGGATGATTGGCATGTTAGCCAGTGTCGTAACAGGCGCAGAGGAGGGACTGCCCCTCCCCTGACTGTTTTTACCGGGCTGACCAAGCCGTCGTACCGGGCTGGGTAATAAGAGAAAAGGAAGAGGGGAGAGGGAGGGCAAGATCAAGAAGAGGAAAAGAAAAACAAAGAAAAAGAAAAAGAGAAGAGAAAAATAAAGACAAGAATAAAAAGGAAGATATCATAATGACCAGACTCACAACACCCGGCAACCCCTTCTCCATTTCAAAAACTGTCATAACTCCTTTGATCTATGATGCCCGATGGCATAACCACTGGGGGACAAGGGGAAAATATCTACCTTTGAAAAATCTTCCCCACCCCTTTATAAATGCCCTTTTCATCCCCTGAAAGTGCCTAAAAACCTCAAATTTTGCGCGCTTCACGTGCATTTTTGTTAACATGGGCCTATTTTCTCTAAAAATTGCACATTTTAGAGAGTTTTGATCAATTCCAGCGAAATTAGAATTAAAAACACAGGGGGACAAGGGGAAAATATCCATCTTTGAAAAATCTTTCCCCACCCCTTGACAAATGCATCCTCTGAAAGTGCCAATCTCCTCTATAAATTGCACATTTTAGGGAGTTTTCATCAATTTCGACGACATTTCGTGTTTCGCGCGCATTTTGTAGGGCTTTTTTAGGTTTATTCTTTTAAGTTATTTAAACACATAATAGTCCCAAACTCAAGAAAGACAAATTTAAGATAGGTCGTTTTAGCCGAAAAGAAGGGCCTCAATGTGTATAGATGGTGAAAGAATATGTTTGTAATAAATAAAACCATGATGAAAATGCTTATAATTTAGTTTCAAACAAAAAATAAGAAGAAACAAGATAAGCCCTATGTCGTATTGTTTTCTATGTGGGGTGGGATGGGTATGGTAAATTACTGACCGGAAAAATAAATACCCATTCTGAGCCAAGACCCCTGTTACGCACCTGGTGTTAGCGCCAATGTGTGCCCTTGTGCGGACAGGGGATGTGCCCCCTCTGAAGCTGGAAACCTTGTTTTTGCAAAATAAATTGATGAAATTTGCTATTATAGGCTTAATCAATAAATTCCTCATCAACCGATATAACCTTAAACATTTTTTGAATTGACATAACATTACTGATGTCGTACACACCCTTCAGTGTGAAATGTGGCTCTCTTTGCAAGCACATCTAACATCTAAGGAAAGAAGAGCTTAGATTGGTACCAGATAAAATAAT
>NW_022717183.1:197800-208209 GCF_011630105.1 Anneissia japonica
CAATAACAATAATAATAATAATAATAATAATAATAAAAACAATAATAATAATATATAAGAATACGAATTTGTAAATATTATTTGTCTATACAAAACAAGCCGCAGATATGCAGGGCCTAGGCCTAACATGTGTCAAAAAATCTCAATGTTTGAGATATATCCTTTGGAGCATCAGCAAACCATTAAGGCAAATTCTTAAGTTCAATTTCCAATCAACTTGGTATAGTTTACTAGGGTCCCAACCAAGATTATTCATCATCATGTATGTGTCTTATGGCACAGGATGCTGTAGTAAAAGCCTAGATACCGACATATTTTTCCTCGAAATATGACCAAGAATTGCCGGGGTTATCTCTAATTCCATTGGACGACCTGTCCAACAAAGTTTGTGTGGCGAATTTTGGGACTTCAATAATCGACTTAGAGTAACTTAAATCACGTTCAAAAGAACAAGTACTGCAATTATGAAGATCTTTAGAGCAATAACAAGGGACAGCCGCCATAGTAATCTCCATGTAAACACCGCTGTGCCAGTCCATTGTTTATATCTAACCCCCAACTTAGGTCACATGATGCCTATCACCTAATTGGTCTATTAGACATAGCAAAAAGTATTTTAAGTCGAAGTGTGAGCAGCAGTTCAATGTAAACAAGGTAAATTTATCGTTTCTAAAGCGATGGCTCAAAATATTATTGGAAAGCGTAATTTCGAAAGACGCACATTGTGCTTGATGATGATTGGTGTGAGTTAATGCAACAGCTTTATCGTTTTGTAGTTTGCATGCTTACCTGATTGCTTCATTGACTACGTCAGGTTGTTTCTGTTCTTGCAGATTTGAAAGGCCGTACTTGGCATCCACAACCGTAATGATTCCTACAATTGTTAAAAAATAAACACACAAATCACGTAGTTAAGTATTAATATATAAATATGTTATGTTGATACTATTTTCATATTCCATAAGGAAATACACTCGTCATTAAAATATTAGAAAAACTAAAACATTTAATTAAAATACTGAATTTTATTTATAAGTGCCAAATAATTATCAACTCACAATGTAAAACAGGTAAAAACAATTATACTTTTATTAAATAAATTAATCCGGAATCTGTTAAATAATTACTAAAGATATGAGTTCTATTATGACTGATGTACAGTAAATATCATGCAAGTCATTTTATTTTTCATATTTCATATTTATTTTTATGGTATTTTACCTGTTTCCTTCCTTGGTTTTATCAAAGTTTATTGTTATTAAATTGCATTTTTTATGTCCTCAAATATTCAGATGTACTAGATGGGCTACCAATGATTTTAAATAAATAAATAAAATAATATTAATTTCCGAAACTTTTACTCTGATCTGAGGCATGTTGTGGCAAAATGGCTAAGTTGTAGCAAGAATTAAAATTCAAGTTATTGGTATTTTCAAATACCTGAGTATGTGATCTTGAAAGTAAGGGGTCGTTCATTCAAATATTTAAATTCTAAGTTATTGGAAAGTGAAAGTACAGTACTCTTTGAGCCAGGATAAACACGATTTTGAGTAGTTGCCTTTCAAAGTAATTTGTGCATACATTGAACAGAATAAACTATCAAAATAACGATAAATAAACAATTTGTTGACCACTTTCAGAACTAATACTTTGGGACATGATTATTAAGACATTAAACTGTTGACCTACAGTATACTAAAAAAACAAATTTGGATTTTTTGAGCTCCCACATTTTATAGCTCATTTACTCAATACTGGCCTGAGCGACAACTTAACCATTTCGCCACGACATGCCTCACCTATGGGGCTTCATAAGATGTACTGTAGGGTTCAGAAGTTAATTATTATTACTAGCTATAGAAGGGTACCAACTTATTTCTTAGCTTATATATACTGACTAACATGACTCAAAAATGGGTCATTCATAATTTTCAACATTTTCAAGAGAGTACAAAACATACTCTTTTCTGTGACCCAACCCCCATCCCCTGAGAGAGTACACGATAAAATGTTCGATTTGTGTCATTTTGAGATCAGCATTTTATAGTTTTCATAAACGAGTACTTATGCCTACACTTTCAACTCCCTCCCCCCTTAAAGCGTATGTTTTGTACTCTTTTGAAAATGTTGATAATTATGGATGACATAACATTTGATATATAATTGTTTCATTTGGATGATCAAATGCACATTTCAGAAGTGACCAATCAAAACGGGGACAGGAATGCGGAATACCGTCACACAAATGATATCGTTTTGTGGGATCTTAGCAACAACATTTAAAGAATAGAGCTTAGTGAAATGGTCCTTTAGATCATCTAAAAGAAACAAAATATTAAATAATGTTTTGCTGATTTGCATATACTTTTTTAAATTAGAGGTATGAAAATTAAATATGAAAAAAAAAACATCATAAATATACAAAATAAAAGTACTTTTTGTTATCAAAGTGTAGTATCTGATATACAAAAATAAAAATAATAAAACTAGACTCACCATCAAGGTAAAGCTCACTTCCCAAACCATCGTCCAACCAAAAAATTGAAGCAATTGGTCCTCAGATAATTAAAACAAAAATATTAGTGACTACAGTATTGTAATATTCTTTATTTCAGAAACAAAGTCCAAAATGATACAAAACAGAATAACATAATTATCAATAATAATAATAATATATTAATAATGTTGGACTTATATAGTGCAAAATGCAGGAGGCTCAATGCGCTTAACGTTATTATTATATTAAAATAAACAAGAAATTACTCCTCTCTGCAAAAATTAAATTTCATAACTCATATAAATGCATACACTCAAGTTTTTCTTTTTGTATTTAAGATAGGCTAATAAAAAATTAAAATAAATAAATAAATAAAAAATATGGAATGTAGCATTTCTCGCATAACAATTCATGCTATTTATTGCTTATCATCGATCATTTAATAGATGATACAGGGGTGTAGGCTACTTTCATTTTGGGGGGGGGGGGGAGAATGCAAAAATTGAGAATGCAGAATTAAATCCCTATTCCAATGAAAACTTAATGGTCATTTTTAGTCTTTTAACTCACTTTAGCGGGGTGGGGGGGAGGTGTGTGTCCGCACCCCACACCACTATAGCCTACTCCCATGTGTTATACAGTGCATATTTTCAACTGACTAGCAAAACTGATAGGAAATGCAAATAAAAAAATAAACATCCATGTAATGCCCAATCAAATTTAATTAAACACTCCTGATTTTCTTCAAAAGCTTGACCCAGTAGTGTATTCAATTCAATTCAATTCAAATTTATTTGAGCATCTTATCTTTTTGCTCTAATAGAAAATTTACAGTAGGAAGAAGCTGGGAGAGGCAAGCATACACAATGCAACTGGCTCCACCTAGTAACTCAGTACAGCAACCAAAACAGATCCTTACCAGGATCAGCCAAGCCTGTGGTTTCTAGAAGAACGTAGTCAAACTTTCCTTTCTTCTTCATCAAATTCTCTATTGCATTGATGCCAGTATCCCTGTAAAAAGAATGAGAATCTCTACACACAAATGATCACAGAGCAAGGCTGTATCAAGGATTGCCAATGGGGGGGGGGGGGAAGGGGGGGGGGACATGAAAGGTGAGAATGTGAGGATGTGTGAAAATGGGGTTAAGGGGAGCAGAGCTGTTGGGATCGCAGGTTCAGTTTTTCAATATTATGGCAATTGTAATGATAGATTGCTAGTTAAAAAATAAAGATTCCCTTTTAATTTTTATTACAAAATCATAACAAATTCTATATTCAGTATACAAACTTGGCTGTCTTGTGAACCTTTTCCATTCTACAGGCAATCGCCTTTTAAATTTACATTTTAATCCTATAATACAGTTTAAACACATATTTGACAGTCAGAAATGTTTACATGAGAATTAAAGGTGAGCCCATTTTTTTCATGCTTTGCTTGTTGAAAATGTCAGCATACCGAACTTAGATGCACTCACTGTTCAGAATCTGCTGAATCAGGTGACAGTTGTGTGATCATTTGAGATTATTATTATCCTGGTAGACATAAGATCATGTTGGATGATTATGTGGGTCTGTAATGTGATCATTTGGAACTCTCATATGATCATTTGGAGCTGTCATGTGATTATGTTGGTCTGTTATGTGATCACTTGGAACTGTCAAATGGAATTGTCATGATATTTTGAGCTGTTATGTGATGAGGGTCTGTGATGTGATCATTTGGGGCTGCCATGTGATTATGTGGGTCTGTTATGTGATTATTTGGAATTGCCATATGATCATTTGGTGCTGTCATGTGATTATGTTTGTCTGTTATGCTATTTTGGAATTGTCATATGATCATTTGGGGCTGTCATATGATGATGGTCTGTGATATGATCATGTGGAACTGTCATAATCATTTGGGGCTGTCATAAAGTGGGACTTGTGATCATTTGGAACTGTCTTATGATCATTTGGGGCTGTCGTGTGATTATGATGGTCTGTAACACGATCATTTGGAACTGTGATATGATCATTTGGGGATGTCATGTTATTATTTTGGTTTGTAATGTGATAATTTGGAACATCACATGTGGCAAAGACAAGCCAAACCAGTCACTCATCGCAAATCCTATTTCAGAAATAATGGCAAAAACATGCTGGGATGTCCAAATATTTTTCAAATCTATTTTATTACACTAAACTAACCTTTTATTATATCTATATCATGCCATACTGTTATTTTCCTCATTTTCAATGTTAAAACAACAATATTTTAATGATTTGTTGATGCTTTCTGCCTGGGAAATGCCTGCAATCATAAACTTTAAAAGCTGATTTCTCAAATATTGTTCTTTAAACAGCTGTATGTTTAAACTCCTGTAACTTCATAAGAAAATGTTGGATTTAAATGATTCTTTTACCATTTCATAGCTCTCATTTTACAGTTTACCACTTTAACATTTTACTGTATTAATAACTAAAAAATCGATTTTTGTGACAAGTTACTAGTTTGACTTGTCTTTGCCTTGTATAATCAGTTGGGGCTGTCATGTGATCTGTCATGTGACCGTGTAGCAAAGACACACATAAATTTATTTGTTTGAATTTACTTTACAGAACAGCAGAGGCAACCATTACGTAGCTCCAACCACTCCTCAAAGAGCTCTCCTGATTGGCCGACTGACATGGACTTTTCAACGGAACTACCTATAGCAGGCAATAACAAATAAAAAAGTAAAGGGTCAAAAATAAACAGTTAACATAATATATAAGATTATCCTTTATTCTATATTAGTAATTACATACCGGTAATAACTGCATACATATAGCACAATTTTTAACAGGATAATATAAATGTATAAATTTATTTACTACTATCTAATATTTACTTATAGATTTATGTGGGCTGCTGCAACATAATAACTGTGTAATATTATATATAATAGACTCACCTTCTCCAAATTCATTCAGGATTACAGCTATCTTTTTATTATGCTGTTCAGTTAATATGTAATTTAAAAGCGTTGTTTTACCAGCACCTGTAGAATTATATTCAAATAAAAGTATTCAAATACAGTATTCAATAATGATAATGAAAAAGAAGTTACTGTAATTGTATTATACATGGTATTGATATCTGTTTCAAAAATTTAAAAATAACAGATGGATTAATATTGTGCAAATAACCAAAGTCTCTATGCATGGGTGGAGATCATGGGTAAACACATCCCCCACATATTTTTAAAGGGAGGTATGTAGGTCCCCTCACTTTTTAACCACAATGAACTTTCATAAGTCAAGGAGATGCCTGAAAATTGTTGAAATGAGCTGAATAAATGACCCAGATCTTAAGGAAAGAGTGCAGCCAGAGTACATCATATCTTATAGCAAGATGCCGGTATCTCTGCCCACAAACATCTCAATTACCTATAATACATGACCCGAGTGCACATGCCTTTTTTATAATTTGAGAAGTACGAGAAAAAGCGTGTAAATATAAGATTCCTTTTTTCGGTAGGTAAATTAAAAATAAAAATAGTTAAATAAATAAGCAAATGTAAAAAAAAAGACAAATACCACCAAGCAGCACCCAAACTGAAGTAATGGATTATTAATAGTGACCACCAATCATTATTGTCATTACACTTATTTTATTTGTGTTTAAAGTTGTATCATCCGATGTAGTTTACTAGCCATTTTAATGTACACTCTATCTATAATGAACTAATGTTTTTATAAATTGACCAGAAAATATACTCTCTGTCATTCATTTTGGACAAATAAAATTGAGCCTGAATCTGAATGTTTGTTATAGCTTCCAATGGCTAGAAAAATACCGTAATTCCTTGGGTATAAATCAGCCCACCTCGACGATACCCCTCCCCCTCCCCTTTTGATTGGCCAGTCCTGAAATCATTGGACATGCTGTTAATTTTTTTCAAAAACAATGTGGATATTGTTCCAGTGATTTTACACCAATCCAAGTGGATGATTGGTGGGGCTTGCTTGACCCTAAGATTTAACATAAGTCTTCCCATTGTAATGCACTACCGCATGACAAAACAGTATCCACGGTGTTAAAAAAAAGTTGTCATTTTTTTTCCCCAAAAAAGAATGGGCCCAAATACCAGAGGACAGTATAAGTGTAAGCACTATCAGATCGACAGTCTCACATATTCAGGGTGAGACTCGTGCATTGGAGGTCTGTCTCGCAGTCTCACGCACAAACATGTATTGCCTATGTTAAAAAAAATATATGTATACTATTTGTGACTCTCTTTTTCAACAATATTCATCTACTAAACTAGGCACAAACAAACTCAGCCCAAAATCTCTGACAACTCGCCCCCTAGCAGACAATTCAATCCAACTAAAATCTCATACTAAAACCAACTCCGACCAAAATGCAACGTGGCCAAACCCATTTTTATATAGATTCTCATGTAATACCATGGGGTGCAGGAGCGTGGTCTCATGTCTGTAAATTTGTCTAACTTGAAATCTCAGCACTAAACAGATGTTTAAAACATGTCTATCTCTCACCAAGATATCCCGTGATGATGGATACAGGTATCTTGCTCACTGCATCCACTAATTCCGGTATATCATCATCTGAGTCAGACATTCTGATTGTGAAAAATAAACACTTAATATTAATAACATTTAAACTAATTAAATAACATTAAACAATTAAAGACAATGGTAAACTAAAATAATTAGCAGTTAATCATCCAAAACATTAGTAAATATGGGCATGATATTACCATTGATATTATAAGACAGTGGCTATTTTTATACCAATATTAAATGAATTGCTGATTCTGATTGCATGTAATTGTATGTATCGATTGGATAAGGACAATAACATCCAAACAAAATTAGGACTAGTGTAACAACAGCCACTGATTTATAATAAAATATATAAGCTCTGGATATTGTTCCCAAGAAAATCCGAGATGCTGATTGCCATACTGTAAACATGGAGGTATAAATTATACCTCCATGCTGTAAAGTATTATAAATGTGCGTATGATACTTCAAAATTAAGCTCAAATTTGTGCAGAATATCACAAGGAAAAATAGGTGCACAGAATCGGAACTACATCATACATTGGTTATATAATTAGGTCAAATCATAATACATCGTGTAAATATACTACTACTACTGATGCAGTGCTGTGGTCTTAATTTTTGAGTGGATGCACACAAATATCTAAAATAATTCTTGTGTCTAAATATTACTACAAGGCGCTACTTTATTATATCTATATTATTGAATGCGCACGACCAAGAGGCTGAGCAGCCTATAATATAATTATACCCACACGCAATTAGTTGTAACGCATTAAGGATCACTTCCTTCGATATAACTGATAAGGACGGAGCCGTGTTAATGCCCGGCAATGCATCATGTAACAACAGCAAGAGTTTGGCTAGGGTAGGCTACTACTACTACTACTACTACTACTACTACTAAATGCCTACACCTAGGCCTAGGGTTGTTTTACAGGAAATTGTTTATCCATAGACATTAATAAGCTGATGTGTTCTTCATTTTTCAAACATAATACTGTACCTCTTCGCATTCTTTGTCACAATCAACTGTTGATTATGTGACGGAAACCACTACAATACACACACATGGATTTGTTGACATAATAGCACCGCCAATATTTTTTTAAATAGAGGGCGGCAGACTGAAATTTGTCAATATCGCAATAAAAGCTTTATTTACAGCGTTTATGAAGATAGTTCGTTAGTTTCCATGTTAATAATACTGACCAACAGGCAAAAAACACTCTTAAGACAAATAGCAGTAGTGAAGTTAATAAACAAGCAAACACAGGATTAAATTATGCCAAATATAAATGTTTATTTTGTA
This sequence comes from Anneissia japonica, assembly GCF_011630105.1. Lineage (NCBI taxonomy): Eukaryota > Metazoa > Echinodermata > Crinoidea > Comatulida > Comatulidae > Anneissia > Anneissia japonica. The sequence goes on from NW_022717183.1 coordinate 206,164, forward strand.
ACAACAATTGTTTTCTGGCTTTATTTGGCCTATTATCATAATTTATTTTGTAACAACAATTGTTTTCTGGCTTTATTTGGCCTATTATCATAATTTAAGGAAGAATCACAAAAAATAAAAGTACAGTAAAAGTAAATGGTTGTTCTGTATTATATAATTATTTTTTCGTGTTCACATGACCTAGAAATGAATCTTATCAACTTAACGGAAAGATAAATATGCATAGTGCTCAAAGCTTAATAGATTTCAACTATAGCCACAACAGATTGCAAATTTCAATCTCACACCAATACACACTTTTTATATATTGAATTACTATTATAAATAAAATAATATCGATTTAAAAACTTTTTTTTTTCAATCAAGGTTACTCGATACTTGACTTTAAAACAGTGTTGAATGTACTACTTAAATGCCATCAGTAATTGTGACCGCGTATTGCACTAAGCTGTGCCCCCTGGACAACCCCCCACACTCCCTGCAATTTATAAATAACATATAATTTAATCAAAAATAATAATTTAAAAATAATATGGTCCAAGCACAAAAAAGGTCCAAAGGAAGAAGATAGAAGAAAATGGGAAAGATGAAGAATAAATCATAAAAACAATTAAAAAACATCAAATAATATGCAAACACCCTAACCACTAAAAAAAAATCAAATATTTATGTAAATTTATCATCCTAGTTAATAAAACAAAAAACATTTTTAATTACGAAAAAAAAAAAAAAAAAATTATGTACCCTCCCATAGTTATTAAGGAAAGGTAAATATTTAAACTTCCTAGTTATTAAAAAAGTTAAATATTTAAACTCCCAAGATATTAAAAATCATTAAATATTTGAACTTCCTAGTTATTCAATAAAGGTTAAACATTTAAACTCCCTAACTGCTCAAAATACAACCAAAAGGTAATTTAATTATTATGTACCCTCCCATAGTTATTAAGAAAAGGTAAATATTTAAACTTCCTAGTTATTAAAAAAGTTAAATATTTAAACTCCCAAGATATTAAAAATCATTAAATATTTGAACTTCCTAGTTATTCAATAAAGGTTAAATATTTGAACTCCCTAACTGTTCAAAATACAACCAAAAGGTAATTTACTATACATATGTAAATAATACATTTTTATACTAGTCAACAAGGAAAAAGGAATGCACACATTTACATAAAATCTTGTTAAAAACAAAGATACTGATCTTTGAATAAATTCATTAGGCTTTTTGGTTGTTAATCATAGATTGTTATGTTCATAGAATAAAATAACATTCTTTCTACATTGCATTTTACTGATACTGGAATCATGCTGGAACAGAACATAAAGTGTGTATACTTGCTGTGTTTAATTCTATGAATAAACAAACCAAAGATATAGATATTTTAAACATTCAATTAAATAATATATATAGCAACTCAAGAACTTTAAAACTGCTTTTGGATTCCCTTATTAATTTTACATAGAAACAATACAAATTGAGTAAAAATCTTTGAATGTCTGTTTTTCCTATATAGTTCTTCAGCACATATCAATCTTATTTGAAATAATTCACAGCAGAAGAGGCAAAAAAAACTCTTATTTGAAGTAATTCACCTCCTACCAGGTACACATTTAAACACCCCCACCCCAAACCTTGGTAAAGCGAGAAAACCAGAATGATCTTAAACTACATTAAATACAAAAAAATTTAAGAGATATATAGTTTGGTAGTTGACAAGGCAGGAAAGACAATTGCACGCGAGGTAATAATTACAAAAAACACGACACTTAAAATACAGCATTGTCCATGAACTGTAGCCAGAGGTAATGATTAGTACTTATGCTAAAATAATTACAGTAAAACAGTTTCATATGATTGTCAGTCAGATATATAGCACATTCTTAATGGTCAACATGCCATTACACAGGTTAACAGTCAATATAGTACATAAGATATACTGACAATTAAAATTATGTGACACAAACCTGTAGGATTACCAAGATAAAACAAAATATTAAATGTGTAAAACTTCCTACCTAAAATATTTACAATATATATAATAT
>NW_022717183.1:208295-228305 GCF_011630105.1 Anneissia japonica
GATTGCGCAACGTGTAAGGACACTGATCGTAATGTTTTAGACATATTGTCAAACCCCTGCATTCGGACACCAGTTTTAAAGGGAAACCCCTATTATTAAGGGGAGACACCTATTAAAGGGAAGCCCCTTTTTAAAGGGACACATTTTAGCCATGAAATGAGTAACACTATATTATGTTTCAACACTATGTCCAGGAGATACCTCTATTAAGGGGACAACATTTTGGTCCCAAAGTCTACCCTATTAAAATAGGAGTTCTACTGTCTGAACAAACAAATTGTGTCTTTCCATGATGTTGGAAATCAAACAAAAACACAATTTATATTTTGAACTGAACATGCCTATATCCAAGGTCAATCAAAATAAACCTATGTTGCATGTTTGTTCATATTGATTGAATTCGTAGTTTAAACTACGAATTGCCTGATGACAAACTTCACCAAAAGTCTGATCAAACCTGATATGAACCAGTGGTGGCTTCAGACATTTTCCTACATGGGTCTGACATATCTGGGTCAGGTTCGAACCAAGGGGCCGACTAGAGCATCAGTCAGGGTTCCAAAATAAAAATCCCTGATAGGGTTTCATGGCTGAGGATGGCCCAATCTGTGCTTTTAGACCACAATATTAGGGAATAGCAATCAAATAAATTAAATATCGTTATTTGGATATGAAACATTATTTTTACGATGACCTCGTAGTATAAACCTATGTTGCATGTTTGTTCATATTGATTGAATTTGTAGTTTAAACTACGAATTGCCTGATGACAAACTTCACCAAAAGTCTGATCAAACCTCAGTATAGTCTTACAAACCTGACAGTGTATACCTGGCTTAAGTGGTTATGGAAGACATTAATCATTGGAAGCATATCATATTACATAATTTCAATAATAATTAATCTTCTATACTAAAGTTTTTTGCCTACTACCAGATTTTATGTGACAAATAAATGTAATACTAGTATGCACATATTTACTTGTAATGGCATAACCTTGTTCAAATAATTTCATTTTGTTCTATTTATGTATACAAACAAAAATCCATAATTCTTTTAAAAGTGTCTTGCAAGAATAGTACTGATATTAAAATTCTATTATTTCTTCTTGAGCATGAGATCAACCTGAGTAGAGATTCCCCATTAATTAAAGTGTATATAACGGGCTCCTGTCGGGGAGAGCTGCCCACCGCCCGTCGGGGAGTAAACCATAATTCGTCGGGGAGAAAAAAAATGCATATGTATTTTCTACATATTATATACCAAAATATTATACCCAAAATCGATTTAAAAAGCCTTTAAAACCCCTGAATTGTCATATGTTTCTTCCCCATGGAACACTTTCAAAAAATTTCGAGTGACACCCGATCACGACCACTTTTTTGGTTGGGGGAAATCGCTCCCCCACCCCCCGTCTGGCATATCCTGGGCGGCACCACTGCGGCCAAGATTTCTTCCTAGTTCCTACCTAGATGCCAAGGTGTAAAGGAAGCCACTATAATGAAAATTATTCCCATCAACAGTAATGAAACACGAATAGTAATTTTTAGATTACTTCCAGGTTGTTCGCTGAACTTCCAGGGCAAGATTTCTTGTTGTGGTGACTACTGCCGGCGAAGTTTACGTGCAATACAACAGCGGTATGATGGACAGGTGTGGACTGAACTCGTGTCCTTGGCGCCCTCACTAAACCCTGTCGGAACGTGAAATAGCGCCCCTGGCAGCGAACATGTAAAGTAATCATCTGTGATGGAAACACATGGGTCATCTTTTCAACTAGAGTATGACATTGACAAGCTATTATCATATGATTCTCAGGAGAATTAACCCTTTCTACACTACAAAAAAAAAGAAATGTAACTCGATTACAACCGATTTCCTACCAAATTCTGTTGAATGTACCCTGTACACTGAATAACTGAATTCAATCACTTATAAATCATAATCGTATTATTTTGTAAATGTTGTACTATTTTGTGTTATATGATGTAATTTATGTTATAGGCAATATGGAAACAATGGGAGTGTTTCTGGCATTCAAAGTAAAAAATGATACGATCATAATAACCAGATATATACAGTAAATAGAGTATTTGGTATGAACCAGTGGTGGCTTCAGACATTTTCCTACATGGGTCTGACATATCTGACGAGAGGCTCGAACCAAGGGGCCGACTAGAGCATCAGTCAGGGTTCCAAAATAAAAATCCCTGGTAGGATTTTATGGCTGAGGACGGCCCAATCTGTGCTTTTAGATCACAATATTAGGGAATAGCAATCAAATAAATTAAATATCGTTATTTGGATACGATGACCTCGTAGTATATCATGGGAAAAAGTACTAATGAATATACACTATATATATATATATGGGTATTTTAACAGGAAGCATAAAGAAAGTACATGACTAACTACTGTATTTGTAAGCGGCAAAGACACAATAAAGGATAAATTCTCTAATAATTATAATAATGGTCGACTGATAGTATGCATATTGTGGAGACCTCTATGCGCTTAACATAAACGTAAAACAAAAATGGACCAAGAAAGTAATAATTACTTAACCTAAGTAATCCTACTCCTTAAACTAAGCAAAGGTTGGCCGTTGATTCCGAGGAGCTCATATGCCTTATTCCAGGTCTACCTATCATACAATCGTAATGAAATGCTGACCCTTTTCTCAAATATAATTATTATGTCAAATCATTGGGAGTCACTGTAGGGTTGCACCTAGGCCACACTGTCACTGCATAGCTTATTGATTAATTCATGATATGATTAGGTTTTCTACAACAATTGCCTCTGCAGTGCTTCCACCTGTCACCGCTATAAAGAACATCTGTCGAGAATCATCATACGGCGCTATTAAATGCAGCGATACTTCAGACTTATCAGACGAGACTTCCTCTCTGTTTTTGCAATTTATTATTGAGATGGTGCAAAGGATTGGTTGCGCCTCACCCGAATCAATGACTTTAAATGCGAAGCAACTGCTTTCTGGCAGCTTAGCAGAGGTCTGTGTTTTATACATCCCCGCTTTAACTAAATTTTGCGAACTAAGCGTGACTGTTCCGTCTTTTAGAATGACAAGCTTAACTCCATGCACGTCTTTGGGTTCCGGCGGATTTACGCCGGAGCAGCGAATAAATAATGAAAACTTTGCAATACTATCTGATTTCTTTGGCGATTCTACAAATTGCACATTGCCATGAACTTCTATATTTGTTCTACCTGAGCTACCGGGCTGATGTGGGTCTTTTGAAACAAGCCAACTATTATCACCTTCCAAAACCGCCTGCTCTTTTCCTAAAAATGCTAACGACTGTTCATCAAGTAAAGCCGGCTTCCACAGCGTTCTATCAAATTTACTATCCCCGTCTTCTTGGGCTACAGTTTCAGTTAATTTTAGTTCATCAAGGAAATTTGTTGGTAGGATATAAAATATCTTTTTTTTATCGGTTTGCTTGCGAAAATACACCATTGCCGATACGGATACAACGTCATGCTCTGCCAGCCATAAAACTGCCGAAAATCGGCTTGAGAGGCTAAGTAACCATTTAATCTGGCGTACTGATTCTGCAGCATAGACAGCACGTATAGAGAATGAAGCACGCTGTTGAAATTTGACACAAAATTTTGCCATACTGATGACATGATACCAGCTATAACCAGTTTCAACTGGTTCTGGACTCCAATCTGTCTGCCAACCTAATGAGAGTGTAATTGGAGGGTAGTACTCTTTCACCAAGTCAACTGCCTTTTGGAGATCAACAGGTTCCTTGTCTATGTCAGCGTTGGGACCATGCAGAACATCAACAGCCAACCAGATGGGTGCATGCAAATCAAACTCTAATGCCTTCAGACTTTTTAAAGCCATTTTAATTGCATCTAAACAGTCAAAGTTCAGCTTTACACCTTTATTTGAATAAGTTGAAATGTATGTTAAAAAAGATTCCAGTTTTAAATTATATTCGACGTTGGTATCAGATGGTGCGACTACAGCTGTCAGATTCTGAGTGCTCTTGTCATTTTCTGCAACGACATCAACCTCAACCATCATTAATTTATAATCTGAAAACAAAGTAAAAATGTGTTCAAGGTAACAATCAAGTATCATTTACTTAGAATCTAATACAGTAATGTCAAGGAAAGTAATTCTAAATGTTCTTTTAATCGGTTGGCAAAGTGGTTGTGGTTCAGGGTTTTGAAGTGTACATTTAGTTTGTGTTTTTGGGTGATTTAGCTACATCGTCTCTCTCTACCAAGGAGTGTAAATTGGAACCTGGTACTGTTGTACTAAAGGAACCTTGTGCAATGCAGCATGATTAAATATTAATGTGATAAAAATGATGCAGATTAATCAAGGTTAAAATTATCTTACGTATTATATATTTGTATTCATTACCAAATCTGTCCATTTCTTGAGATAGGGCTTAAAATTATAAATGAGTATGCATACAGACAGACACATGATAGATTAATATGGGCTAATCTGTACAATAAATAGTTAGTAAACAATACACTTTTGAATTTTGAGAAAAAAAAACATGATTATCTTACCATCATCACTCGTGCTGTCATTACCATCACCACCATGACATTAATATTCATTACACCATTACATGACCTCCATCATCTTTATCATCACCACCGACAACATCACTTCTTCCTCCTCCCCATCATTATCACCATGAATATGAATGACCATCATCACCAACAGCACACTACCATTATGGTATCCATCACAACATCACCACAAAACGTCCACTGGTAGCACCAGGATTTGCATGACAGGGGGTCCGAGGAAAGCAAAGTGGGCGTGGTTAGGTGTCGCTCAAAATATTTTGAAAGTGGTCAAGGGGCCGAAGCCCCCTAAAAATCTTATCAATTTAGGGTTTCAAATGCTTATCCTCCGTCGGGGAAGGGGGTAGGAGAAAGCTCTTCCTCACAGAGGCCCCCACTGGCGCCACCATCATCATTCGTCATCATTATCATCATTGTCATCATCACAACCACAACCATCATATACCATCAAATATTATCACCAACATCTCCTGCTTCTCATCTTTACAATGCTGTATATTACCATCTAATGCTTGTTGCAACAACCCTCTTGTGTTGGTGTTCCTGAGCCAGGTGATCTGAGTGCCGTCCACGTTCATTGTCAGGAAGTAATCCAGGAGAAAGTCTGCCGTGTGGCTTACAGGCGCTCTGTCCAAATTCTCAATTGTTGGCGGCATACGTTCTTTTCCTAACAAAATACAGAGCAATAGATATCGTTGAAATCGATAAATTACCAGGTCAAGGAGGGCTTGATTATGACGTTCATATTGATGAAGATCAATGATAATATTGATTATGATGATGACAATTTTGAATATGATGATGGTAGTGATGACAATAGAGTAATGCTGTAATGATGTCATTGACAACAATGATGATAGGATGAGGATAATGGTAATAGTGATAATATCAATGGAAATGATGATTATGATGATGATGAAGAAAAAGATAATAGAGATATTATAAATGGGAAGTAAAATGATAATATAGTGATTAAAATGATGCAAATGATGATCACTATAATAGTGATGGTAATGATAATTATAATGATGATGATTATGATAATATTAATGACAATTAAATAATTATGATGATAAAATAACAGAAATAATTCTATAATTACAATGATTAAATCAATTGTTTGTTCTGGTTTTGTATAAATATGGTAAAAAATTATAATTAAATATAATAATGACATTAATTATAGTGACGAAAATTACTGTAGATGATAACAATACTATGACAATTAAATAAACTCTTAAATTATAAATTTATGTAATCTGTATTGTTTTCTTCAACATTATTTAGAAATAACACATATACAACAGATTTTTACCTTTAAACTTCATATCAAAGGGGTTTCTTGTTGGTTGTTGGAAGATACCTGCTACTGAAAAGAAAAAAATAATATAAAAAACTCACTGAATTTTAGTTGAATAACTGCTCATTAATAAACGCCCCAGAAAAAAAAAAAAGAAGATAGTCAAGCAATCCGGCAAGTCGGACCAAAAAAATATTAAGGCCTACGCCAAGCCAACACATGTCTGCCAGTCTGAGAGTACATTTCCAGTCATCCAGGTCCTATTTTTTAAAAAAATCTCACTTGGAAGGGGGACACCCCCTCACAAACACTCCCCTTGAGTGCACTTTAAAATTGCCTATAAATAGAAAAGAACAAAAATATTAGATGTAATTTCGCAGGTGATATAAATAATGAAGAGGTAGCACTTGCAGTACATTGAAAATCAACGACACCAAACGACCATCATTGTTGTCCCAATCAATAATTCACTATTGAGAATAATCATAAATTCAGAGAATTGACTTTCATAAAGTCGAATGCATTTCCACCCAGAGCAAGCATTACCATCACTTGGCACACATACAGTACTTATATTATACCAATTCGAAAACACACCAGACATACACTGACTACCAGATGTAAATAACTACAAAACTTTGTATGTCCACTAATGTAGTGTTTACTATTCAAGCTTCCAACACCTGACAATTACTGAAATTATCCCATTCCAAATCAATTACTATGAAGTGCACTATTGTTTGGTTAGCAGAACAATGGATCTGTGTATAAAACATTACATATTCAATTGATAAAGTATGTAATGTGTAAAAAGTATCCCTCTAATAAAGACCCCTCCAATTAAAGACCACCTCTAATTAAAGGACATCTTTCTATGCAGCCCAAATGAATGTCTACCTTTTATTTTTATAAAAATACTTTTTTTCTATAATATTCAAAGATCAAAGCTGCTAAGGACCACGAAACCCTAGGTCCAGATGTGATCTTTAATTGAGACGGTTAATGAGGTACAGAATTTTGAATACTTAAAACCTTTTTCCCTCAGCTTTTAAATATTCAAAAAAAAAAATCTCATTAACTGTTCCTGAATTTGTTGTCAGAAATGATTTTTGTGTTTTAGAAAAATCAGTTATACAAAATATTTTTTAAAATGTTTCCTCCGGATCCTGAATTTAAATACATTCACACTACTACGGTCAGCAGATACTACATGATCCGGAAGACAATTGCGGAAAACCATTCCCATCAATCCATTCCAGAAGACCAATTCCTATAAATAATCTTTACCATTGGCATTTGTATTAACGGTTAGAGAAGATTATTTAAGCATTATCGTGAACAATTGAAAATTAACAATTTAGAGCATTTATAATTATAATTACGCTGCCATACGCTTTAACTGACTGAACAGCTTACGCTTTTGACTCGGACTATCACTGTGCTATGGGTATAGCTACTTCCTGTACTATAAAGTTGGCTTAGTTAAAATACAATTAATTTACAATTACACCTAATAAATTTCAGCTGCTTACGCCCATAAAGCAAGACACTGACAATAGGTTTTTATTGTGGCCATTTTATTATCCCATAAACTTCTGCGTTTTTAGCATTATTAGGTCCAATTTTTTTAGATAAACATGTCACAATAGACAATTGTCTGATACTGTAAATAACATTAATTGATTATAACACATCTTGCAAATTTTGGATTTTTAAATTAACAGATGGTGATTTCAACTTATCATTTTTTTATTTTATGTAATTCTTTTATGTATTCTGTCTTTGATTGACACTGGCAGTGCTGAAGCATTGGTGGTATCCAAAGTGTTTGTTTAGTATTATTAAAGCGTAGATGCATTATTAATACTTTAAGGGTGTCCACTGAGATTATCTACAGTACATTTGCTACTCTTATCTCAGAATTTTTCATTCTCAATATAATTTTTCATCAGTGATAATAGGTCTACCTACTTTGTTCTGATTGGATAATTTCCTCATTTAAATAATACATATTAATTAGGATTGTGGTAACTTTAGGCATTGTCTTTGTCTCTTTGTTTTGTATTATTCTTGATGATGCTTTAATAATTTAGCGAAACATAGAATAAAATGGCCTTGTCAATTTTTGGAAGTCACATTCATACAATCTTTGCAATAGAATTTCCAAAAGTTGAAAGTATCAACTATTTAGTATTTAGAGCATGCATCAGATTCCTCTGGAGGTTACTGTGTTAATTCCACAATTTAGTAGCAGTAAACAAAACTACTTCTATTCTATTTTACCTACTGTAGTGCAAGTTATTCCGGGAATTGTTACATTTTTCCAGATTATCCTGATCGTATTCAGCCATCCTGATCATGGACCGACTCTACTGAAGTGGTCGCCAAACCAATCACACCCCCGGCATCTTGCAAATCAACCATCCAATCATACAATAATTCAATAGGCCTGTCAGGAAAAATTTGGTCCGGGGCCAAAATCGGACTGACAGACCGATTTTAGCCATAAAATTACCTGCCAAAAGCCAAAATGGGTCCGGCATCTATTAAATAGTTATAACTTGTATTTTTATAATGTTGTTCATATTTTTTTTTTAATCAAATGATAGATAAATATCTTATCCCTTATTATATAACCTAATATATTTTCATTCGTTATTGTATGTGAAATCATAGGTGAAATCGCCGGTGAAAATTAAGTAAAGCTTCGCGTCCAGTAAACTCATTGGTGTAAAAGTATGAAAAGAAGTTAAACGATGTGGTCTTCGTGTTGGTCCACTGTAGTTCATTTTTTACCTTGTTTTGTTTTGGTTGTGTGTGTTCTGCGAGGAAGTACTGTACATGTATTCAATTCTGAGAATGCTTACTCCTTTATTTCATGCATTAGAACATCTATTGTATGACCCAATACCTTACACAATAATACGGAATATTTAAAACTAATAAATCTGTCTTGTGTTTCATTTTAGGCCCAAACGTAGCCCTAACCACGGTCGCCGAAAATGATGCACGCTGTGTGTATCGCCTAGGCCTAGAAAATGCATTACCAGTATCTGGTGGTTTGATAAAAATTAAAACACTTCCTCAAAAGCTTAACAAAACATTCTGTCACTGCAAAAGACTCTCAAGTGTGGGAGAAGCATACTTTCCTCCACTCCACGGGAGAATCAATCATACCCTACGAGCAGCAGACGAGTTACAAATGAAGTGGCCAGGCCAACGTGGACCAATTTTATCCAAGCGGGACCGGTTTTAGCGGCTAAAATCAATCTGGAAGTCCGATTTTAGTAGTTCGGCGGACCGATTTTGGTGGCCAAAATCTGTCCGCTGGACATTTTTTGGCCCGGACCAAAAAAATACAAAAGGATTGATAAAGGATTAACTCAACTAGGCCTAGCCTAGGCTTTCAACTGTAAAATGTGTAATTGTAGTATCAGAGAATTCCAGCAATGGCACTGACTGTGACCAAAGTTAGCTTCTAGGATACAAAATAGGTTTTTTTAGTTTTAAGCCTCGGTACTAACTTAGACTAGGCACTAGGCCTATTTTCACTAAAAGTTAAACAAACCTATCCTTGGCTAGGCCTAGCTAGAGGCCCTATTATAGGCACATCATCAGTGTTTTAGGTGGCTATCATACTGTACTCACAATTTAAACGGTGAATCCCCCTGCCGCCGCCCTTTCCTTGCAACCTCCCTGTTTGGAATATCAAATAGAGAGTAATGAAGAATGCAACCAGGGCCAGAGCTGATAGTCTTTTCATCATCGTTTTAGGTCGCCGTATTCTAATACCACCCCATCTACCTGCATACTTCTTGCTAACATGCATCTTTCCAGTTGTAAACACCTTGTTTATGGGAGCACGCATTATCATCTTCTTGTTTGTTTACGGGCGCTCCTCTATGTGTGTCAGTGTGGTGTTACGGTCCGTTGAGCCGAAGAAAAATACACGCGGCAAAGATGTATTCGATTGGAAACTTCCGTCAGAAATTTACTTGGCCTGTTGAAGCCCATTCAGGAAGAAAATATTTAGTACTTTTTGTTTTTGAAATACTGTAGCTACTTTTGGTTTGAAAAAAAAAACCATTTTAATTTACATGGCCCGTGCCCAAGTTTAACTTTAAGGGAATATTTCAAGACCTTATATTTCAGAGGCAGAGCAAAGTTGATGAAAGGGGGTGTATGGAAAAGAAAGGTTTGCGGTATCATGTTAAATCCCCCAACATACAGGCCTTCTCTGTTAATTTAAAAAAAAATTAATGTTTAATGTAACTATAAAAAGTAAAAATGTGATCTAAATAGTGATATAGCGGATTGAATACTGTGTTGTAAATTTTAAGGTTCCGGTAGATTTTCCTCCTGACGGAGGGGTTGTCCCTGGGGCAAGGTTGAATGGACGCAGCCAGAATTTTCGAAGTGGAGAAAGCCGTCTTGCGAGGAGTCCTACGTGGTACCGAGCCGGAAGAGGTGGGTTAGGGGGTGGGGGTTGGAGGGGACTACCCCCCAAAGCCAAGGAACTTGGGTGCAATCCAGGGGCAAAGACCCCGGAGAGGTGTGCCTTCTGGACGTTTGAGGACTGCTTTTTGAGAATAAAGTTAGTTGCAATAGACCATACATAATAAGGCCTAACAATAATTATAATAATAACTCAATAGTAGCAGAGGAATTTACAAGAGAAATGTGGCCAGAGTAGGCTACGGCATTCACAGGTACAGGGTCCATAGAGGCAGGAACCATACCAATTAGCCAAATGCTCAGCATGTACTTTAATTTGCCAACGAACTTAGCCCAGGCTAGGTGTGTTCATCGCTTTACATCTTCGATTGTTCCCTCCTTCAAGCAGATCTTTTTTTTCGAGGTAAAGGTAATCGTTAACTATCTCAAAAGAAAAAAACAATAAAAGCAATAAATCGTAATTTCTGCAGTCATGTTTTGAACGTTTTTTTTTTTTATTTTTTATTTTTTTTTTATTTTTTATACAAATTATCTCTTACAGCAACATTATTTGTTCATCAGGGGATTAGAATAAGAAACTTAAGTACAGTATCGAAGTATAGGCCATTTAATTGTTTCCTTTCTGTGATTACGGCCTTTCCCCACCTCTTATAAGACTAAGACTATGTATTATTTCAGTACCGGTATGTGTAGGCCCCATAAATCGAAAATATTCCAGGGATCCTTTTTTGAAAAAAAAAGTCTACATGAAAACATCAAACATGCAAAACAGACTTCAGAATTCAGCTAAGTAGGACGTCTATATTAGTTCAAATCGTTCTTTGTTTCCTTATGTGTATTTTCATTTTGTCTTGGCATTTAATTATTTTGTTTGAAGCCGATTCTACAAATATGAGCGCAGTATACAAGATTTCAGGAGTTCACACTGTATACAGGATTTCCGTATTCACGTTTAAATGCCATTGAAACAGAATACAGTACGGTACGGTACTGTTAGGATTCCAGGATGCAAAAACGTTACTTCTTTGACAGGGCGCTCTAGTGAGGGGAGGGGAGGCAGTTGGCCAAGGCTCCCGTTGGCTCACTTTGCCCTCGTAGTGTTAGTTGCATATTGTTTGTTGTATACGTCTTAAGGTTTTATTGACTGCTTTCATACGGTACATATTGACATGTACATTATTAGTTTAGTGATTGTTGGTGTGTTAATATTTTCCTTCCAGATGTAATATATTCTGCTGAAAATTATGCAAACTATGTATTTACATATTATTAATATAATATATGTAAATACTACTGTATAATAATTCAATTTTGTATTGAAAATATTCTATCCCATTAAAAGCCTTAAAGGGACACCTTCAAGAGCAGAAACATTTCTCCCTTAATTGAAGGTTGTCCCACTGTGTATATTGTATATGTATTTTTAATTCATTGTATATTTTTTGTATACTTGACCTCTCACCCTCTCTTCACGTCGAACTTTCATCAAACAAGTATTTATAATAATAGATTCAAGAGTTGAAGATTCGAGATAATTTTTATTGTCTGAAAAAGTACATTCCATTGTCATACACAGTAATAAATAAACAATAACAAGGATATAAAACAAGCACCAAACAAATTAAAGTCATAAGATGTAGGCATACATACAATGAATATTAAACATTATTAAATATTACTACATATAAAACCTAATTAAATTAGGCCAAAATTGCACCAGAATTATCTATTAACATTGCCATTATGAAGGTGAATGGAGTCAAGTTTATATAACCTTATATTATTACATTTAACATTTTAATTTAATATTTTATTCTAGGATCGAAATCAAACTCAAATTAATCTAGCAATACTGTGGAATAATAATGTTGTTGAAAAATGTTGAGAAACTGACCCTACAAAAGCTCTTGGCTTTTGCAGATGTTTACATTATTTAGAAATACAAAAGGCATCAGTTCCTCTGTTTTTACAGTATGCAAATTAATTATTATAGCACATCCTTGTGGATCACAGTGGCCATGCCGCTTTTGTTATTCCTTGGATACTTTCTGATCTTCGAACATAATGAAATGTTTGAAGTTAACAAGACGTCGGAAGTCGTTCAAGGATTTTTAATTTTAGGTATAGGTTTAACATCCAACGTTTAATAATATGCTCATAATGCTGGTGTGAAAAATATATACAACTAAGCATAATATCGGCCTTACTAATAATTTTTATTTGCATCAACATCACAATTATTACAACTGAATATATAGCAAATGATATCAGTTAATTTATCATATTAAGACATTATTTCAGCACATGTCATTGCAATTGTTATACTTTTAAATTTATAATTATTTGTGTCTTTATTTTATATGTTTTTATTGATCAATAGTATTTTTGGACGAACACAATACGATACAGTACGGTAATAAAATGATTCGATACATTGAATTGATGTTGATGAAGGAGGTTAATGCATTGCCCATTCCTCTCTCATCTAGGAAGGAAATCTACTTTTTTAACCTAGCTAATACTAGCTCTACATCTTAAACTACGACCTATTTAACCTAGCTAATACTAACTCTACACCTTAAACTACGACCTATCTATAGGCCAAATTGAGGTAGATATGAGAGAGGGTGGACTAGGTTAGGGCGAAATGAAATGATGAAAGTGATATCAAACAGTAATGTACGAAACAAACAAATACATGGATGATGACAAATATACAAAACGAACAAAGTAATTGTATTGATGAATACTGTATTCGTACGGTTGTTAATAATTATTTTAAATGTAGGCTTTTATTTTTAATAAAAAATATTTTTTTAAATATTATTATTATTAAATATTATTATATAGCCTATATTTAATATTACCAACTGCAATGACAAATGCTTTTTACCATAATATCTAATTGTACGTTCTAGGTTATTGGCAAAAATACTCGGCATCTCTAAATTAAATCGACCAGATTGGCTCATTCCATCTGAACGGATGTTATTCTGCTGATAAACTAAACAAAATTTGCTTCCTGGGTCAGTACTGGTATTAGCTTGATCACTCCGAATTCCTGCGAAGATATAGTAATATATTCATGTTATCTGAAACATAATTTGTATTCATTAGGATGAAAAACACTCATGTAGATCTAATCCATTTTTTTTTTGGTAGTATAATTTCAAGAAAGCAACATTGAAACCAACCTTTAGTAAAATCAAGATTTAATCCACCAATGTCCACCAGTAGATCCCTTTTTTAGTCGATCGCACACAGTTTCAGTATGTTGAAGTCGGCGACAGTTCACAAGAATTCAAGGCCTTGCATATCAACCACTTCTGTTGCACTGTGTTTACAAATAATGTACTGCGTAAACCTGATGAAAACAATTGACATTTGCAAAAAGGGTGCCTTCTCCGCCTCCCACACCCTCAAGACAGACGAAAAATCCTAGTGAAGTTTGAAATCATTTTGAATGACATGGCTCCTGGACCCCCGAATTTGAATGTTCAATAAACTCGGACTTTGGTTTTCACTCTGGTAAAACTATCCAGGCTTCATCATTTAGTTTAATGCCAGGTTCTCAGTTACCGACAGAATTTCATCTACACAGTTGTCACATTAAATACGTTAACCAATAGTCTATCCAGGTTGATTTCACATCATTTCACAAGCCCCAGGCATTCAAACTTACCTTTACAAACTGGTCT
Organism: Anneissia japonica; assembly: GCF_011630105.1. Classification (NCBI taxonomy): domain Eukaryota; kingdom Metazoa; phylum Echinodermata; class Crinoidea; order Comatulida; family Comatulidae; genus Anneissia; species Anneissia japonica. The sequence continues at coordinate 222,333 of NW_022717183.1, forward strand.
ACCATTTCATTGTCACCAAGATCATTATATCGCCATCATTATATAAGATCATATTCGTTATGATTATCATCGTCCTCAATATTCACCATCAAAAGAAACGCGTTGAAGCAATTTAGTCTGAAAATCGCAATCATTACTATTATTATTTCATTTCTGAAATGAAAACAATTTTATGTTGTAAAATTTACAGGCCTATGCATATCCCAATAGCCCTATTGCATTCAAACATCATCACCGTCATCTGTCATTTTATTATGTTGTAATTAATAGCAAAGTCTGTTAATCAACTCAAATCACAACTCACTAAAAGCTCACAGGAACCACCAAAACTTTGCAGTCCATATTTGTATCCAATATAAGAGGATAAGCAAAAGTAAATCTTCAAGAGTAATACTAGTAATCAAGTACCGTGAAATTATCATCGTCGTTATTGTTTTAACGTCATCTCTATCACCATCTTTATCAGCAACAACATCCTCGTTATCATGAATTATATCATCGGATTCGTTCAATATTCATTTCATGTCGATATGAAAGGTCTACATGTATATATCGCTAACACCATCATCATTACAATCATCATCACCACCATCAACATCACTGCAACTTTTGTTTTCAATTAAAATCGATAAATTATCCATTCGCAGAAGAACCGCCAGACAATCATAGCATATATCCACAAGCATCATTATCAAAATCACCAGGTTTCTTTCTGAAATAAAACAATATTAAATGTTATAAAATATGTATTGAATGGGCATCCTAAGGAGTAGCCAAACACATGGAATATACTTATTTATTTTGCACACACGCATACAGGTGACAATTCATAAAGGTACAAGATACCCAGGAAAAAAATCATAAGAATGATAAAGAAAAAAAATTGGTAATACAAAGACTGATAATGGCAAAATAAAATTAGAAAAGTAATAGAATTTCGTTCAATGTTCAATGTTATTTCCACAAATCAATAATATTATATATTATACATATGATAATAATAATATAATATATACAGATATAATAAATTGACAAAAGTTGAAAAGTCTAAAGATTTGTCTACACTATAAAATTATATAATTTGCACATATATAGGTCGATGACGTCATATATGTGATCACTTATCAAATTGTTTAAACAAAAGTTGAACGTCACATTTTATGTGACGCTTTTTTGATGAAAAAAAGCTTAACAATAAACTGTGTTCAAGCTATCAAGTTTGCTGAAAAAAATGCATGTGATTTGTCCATACACAGGTATCTGTTGCCTTGATAACTGCGGACTGAGCTTTCAAACAAAATTAATATTTCTAAAATGGAAGGACGGATCTAATTTAACCAATTAGTTGGAATTATATCAAATAAGAAAGTAAATAATTCCCAAAATTTTCTCAGCAATAGACATCACTATATGCACTTGTTTTGTTAACAATGCAATAGTATTGTTTATTACACAATAGGTTGTAGCCCAGAGGCATGTCTAGGGTATTGAAATGGCTGTGGGTAGGGGACTCGAAGTATGTGGCGATAGCTGCTGGTTAACTATTTTAGGGTAATTTTTGATACGCCGCTGTTGCAGCCCATCATGTCATTTGTAACAGAATGCATAATCAAACGGGCAATTTAAAACAAAAGCCATTGAAACTCACCTTAGCATCATCAACTTTCTTTAGTAATATCATAGACGTCCATCCCCATTCCATCAATATTAACCATCGACGTCCACATATTTCCTGTTTTTAAATCGATCACTCTACATTACAGTCAGGTCGGAGAACAGTCCACAAGCACTACGTAAATAATTAATATGTACTTAAGAAATATCAACTCATGTTAACATGAATCATGTTGTTTTATACCAAATAAATTCAATTCAATATGTTAAACACACTTAGCGAAAAGGATGTTCAGCTCGCCTCCAACATCCCCTGGACATAAAAGGTCGTAATCAAGTTTCTAACTTGAAATTTAGATCAATAAATATGGCACTGGTCCCACAGAATTGGTAAGGGAACCTTCTCCTCTGACAATGGGTTTCAATACGATACGATAAAACTGTTACACAGCTATGAGATATGGTTCCTTAAATAAACCCACATTAATAGGAAAAATATATATTATAATTTAAAAACATACACATGTTACACAAAGAGAAATTTCTTAAATTAAAAAAAATACAAGATGCTCGAAGTTAAAATACAAAGTTTCAAAAGCTAATATTGCAAGGATTACCGAGTTGTGTGATGGAAATGGTTTTTAATCGCCATTCTTGCTCCCACACCGGCCAAAATATCCTGGATCCACTAATTTAAACATGACAGAATTTCAACTAAATAGTAGTCGCAGCAAGTACGCTAACCACACATCATTTAACAAGCCCCAATGCATTGAAACTTACCTAATTTTCAAGTACAGGTCTACCATTTCATCATCACCATCGTTATCACTGTATCATCTATATCGCCATCATTACAACATCCTCGTTATTCTCATCGTTATCGTCGTCCCCATGAACACAGTTGTCCATCAGAAGAGGCACTACTCCACATAGCAAATTGATTTGATTTATTCGGAAAACATGCATTATCAATATTGTGTTTTTTCTTTTTCTAAAATGAAAACAATATAATTTATAGGTATGGCCTGTTATTATTGCTCTAGTTTTACATCACGTCATTTCACAACCCCACAAAGTCGCCTTGGAAACTTTCAGACATTCAAACATTACCTCACAACTTACCTTTGCAAGTTTAGATACACCATTTCATTATCGTTAATCGTCATCACTGTCATTCATCGCCATCATTTTTCATTATAGTATATTGTAATCGGCTTAAATCACAACTCACAGAAACTCATATGAACTAATCACAACTTTAAAATCTGTATTAATCGTCACTATTAAATATTCATCGCTCCGTCATCATCACAATCATCATTAATATTTTTCATTCTCATTCCACGTCGATAATTAGTCATCGGCATAAGTACCACCATCCAATCAGTATGCTAACATATTTCCCAAGCATCATTTTTTTTTTCTGAAATGAAATGAACTTCAAAGTTATAAAATAAGGATTGAACATATATTTATTTATTCCGCACACATGCATAGGCGATAAAGACCTGTGATGCACAAGGTATTTGTCGCCTTGCTCTGTCCATGGAAAACAAAATTAATATTTCTGAAATAAAAGACATGCTATTAGTTATTATACATCTTGGATTTACATACATTGAAATTTAACAATGGTAAATGAATTCCATTTACTATTGTTTTACATTGATTTTACAAAATTACAATTCGTAACAGATTCAAACAAAAACACTTCTGTAGATGTTAAATAAACGAGTCATAAACGCATGTTCTAATGCATCGATTTATTGAAACAAATTCATAGGGATACAATGTTTGGTATGTGGGGGGTGGGTAATCATCATGGTGTGATAAACAAAAAGACACGGACAAATAGACAAGACACAGTTGTTTGTACAGTTTTATTGCAACAATTTCGTAGGTACACAATTGAAGACGCATTGAGGCAGCACCTGCTACCATTATCAAATACTGACCTAACCAACTATCGGCACGAATAATAAAATAAATAAATAAAAATACAAGATGGGCATTGGGTAGGATATTAGTACGATTGTTTTTTTTTTCTACACAAACAATCCTATAGTGATTAGTTCACTTACTTGGTTTGATGCTTGGATGCTCGAGGCGATGTCTTGCTGTGTTAGTAACTTACCTGTGGTCCCGTCACATTTGCATTATAATCAACATAATTAAACAACAACTGTTTTATATCGGCCTAAGTGTTAGTTCAATATTTTCATAATACATACATTCATAAATAGTCTAGTTGATGCTGTTTAGTATGATAAATTGATGATGTCAAAAAGTTGCTGGATATATGATCTAATGTTGTCAGACTATCAACATTTAGTGACAGTGGCCTAGCATGGAGATTTTAATACCTACTGAAGTTTAGCCATGGAATCCATGGTTCATCTATATTATCATTGCAATTCTGTAACATCATTAAACCTTTTTTTTCAAATATACAATCTAGCCAAGTTTCCTATAAAGTATTAACATTGCATAGTATCAACAAGATCTCCACCATAACTATTATTAGCTTCGTTGCCCTGAAAAAGAAAGCCTAATGTCTACACCTGTGTGTTAGTAGAAATGGATGCAACATCCCATTTTAACCAAAAAGGTATTATATAGGTCTATATATTAGCTTCTTGGTTTCAATACATGTTAGTTCTTACTATGATTGATGCTTGGATGCTCGAAGACGCGATGGCGTTCATCAAATCAGCCCGTCAAGGAGGATAAAAAGGCGCAAACGTCGAAAGACTCCAGTTGGCAAATATAAAATTTCACTAATTTCGTATTTGAAATTTGACTAGTGGCCTCTACGAAATTTACGTAATAACAATAATAAACATAAAATAGTAAAACAACAATAAAATAAAAAAAAAAACCTATAATAAGGATTAAAAAAATCTAACATTACGACAGTATAATAAAATATTTTAAATAAAATAACAGTAATAAAAATAAAACCTACGAAATAATTATGTGCTGATTATGTGCATGTTAATAGAATAAAGTAGATGTAAGTTGTTGTATTCGAATAAAATGAAATGAGATGAAATGCAATGAAATGAAATAAGATAGGGAAGATTAGATATAGATGCCAAAAAGTCAAATAACGTTTAATCAATCCCAAAAAAGGCCTAACAATTATTTGCAGTGTTGGCGCAGAAACTTAATGGCGCCAACAATTTTTGTTTTGTATCCATGGACGTCAGGAATATGACATCCACTTGTAAGACCTGCAATACAACACAAGCAACATTGTCATTAGTGCACTAGTTACATGTCGAAAAAATGATACATGGGTGGTACAGGTAGTAGTAATGTATAAGCATGCCTTTTCTCAATCCCATTAGATCTATCGAAAATATATATGCAAGCTTAATACAATGACTTAGATATATATTTGAATCACAATGATAACGTCGAAGATGCAAATCATTAAGTACTAAGTCACGGTATGCTAGTTAAACCCGTATGTGTCTCGTTTCAGAAAATGCTATGATATAGCAAAGTAAATCTGTGTCTTGTTTCAGAAAATGCTATGACAAAGCAAAGTAAATCTTTAAACGTTTCGCTATAATGCTTGAATTCAGCCATTTTTTTAAAGCTAGGCATAAGGTAGTAAAAACTTCACAATTGAAGACATTATTAACTAACCGGTCGTGTAAACTTCATCAGAATAACTTCTAATAGTAGGCCTACATTATATATTTATTAACAATAGTCTACAGGCCTATTAAATGTTTACTCTGGTACTCACCCGCTGTGTCTCTCTCAGTTCACACCCTCCTCCGCTGCTCACACTAGGAGAATAATGAAGCGGACCCAGAGGTAACGGAACTCTCTATATTCAAAATAAGAGGCTTAACTCTGATTGGATGTTAGTGTATGCATGGTTGGATTAAAACAATAACATCCAATCAAAATTAGAAATTTGTTGACAAATGATGTAACTGTTAAAATAACAAAAGCAACTGCCTAATCTAAAGCAGCTGTTTGGTACTATACTTGTCATTACTTGTGAATTCATTCTTGCCGATACGTAAAGCTGATTGATACCGTTTTAGTGTATATGGGAACTTAATTTTTTAATGCAAATGTTGAGTATACTAATCGCCTATGTATTTTTTATTAATGTAAAGACGGAAGATATGAAATAAATATGATAGGTAATTTATGTAAACAATAATACATATCCGGCCGGATGGGCCTGTCACAGTGCAAGATCCACGATTTTGGGGTTTGGGGTTCTACCAAATTTTCAAATTGTTTCAATCAACATTAGCGTACGTACGAAACTACAGCATGAATTTCGATACTTGGAGTATGTATTATACTATCTTATATATATATATATAT
>NW_022717183.1:228478-230495 GCF_011630105.1 Anneissia japonica
ATATATGGGTGCATGTAGGGGTGTATGTATGTATATGTATATAAGCTATATATGTATATATATTGTATATATGTATAATGTATGTGTCAATATATTTATGCATGTATATCCATGTGTATAATTTGTGCATACGTTAACTTGTCGACTTTTTTTTCTTGCTTTATTTGTTTTTACCTTTTATATTTTCATTAGTTTTGTTAAGAGTACTTTTGCATTAGTTAAGATGTTTGACGCACCACCTGTTGAGTGTCACCGATATAAATGGTGTATGTCAATAAATCCACTCCCCCCGCTTCACTCCCCCCCCCATCAGCCTCCCATTTCAAGACATCTAGATACGCCACTGACTTACATGGCCAGATGAATGAAAGTACTCAATTGATGTGCCACCAAATCGTAACCAGCCTTCACTATGCCCTCACGATGTCACCGGGGACGCAACTGCCAAAAAACTATTTTTGGCAGCGAAGGGACGCTACCAATAAACAATAAACAAACTACCAGGTTTCTGAATTGATTTGCAAGGTACTACATGGCTCAACAATTTTTGACTTAGGGATTAATTGGTAAAAATCGCACGCAAATTATACGACGTCACTAACAACGCCGGGGACGGCAACTTGATATTGAGATTAATTTTCCGAATAAAGTTATACTAAATAACTTCTAATGACGAACTATTGTCTTCAGTTGTCTTTGTTGGTCATTCAAATGTCATTTTATCTATTTTTTCCGTGATTACCATTCTCAATCTATAAAACCCCCATATAACAACGTCACGTAAGATCGATCGGTGGTGACGCCGTGGTGACGCTGGTAGGGTAAATTTTTGTCGGAAGGTATCAAGATGATAAACAGTTTCATTGGACTCAGTTCTTGCTTATGTTGACCACATGCTATCCTAAGATAATACTGACACTGGTTTCAAATGAAATAACTGACAACTTTGGTTTGTATCAATGTTTTAATAAGTACTGTACATAAAACTATGTCACAAATACGTATGCAAAAATGCACAGGGACGCCATGATGTTTTTGTAATTTTCTTAAGATCTGTACTTCTAATCACCATCATCATACACAGTATAATAGATTCAAGTAAGATGTTTCAAATGATATAATAGTGTATGCAAACATGCCTTTGGAACATTCTTTTTTCGAGTATTATTTATCCTAACGTCGACTCCGTCTTAGAAGCACCAGAATTAATCACACAAAGATTAATCACCACGCTGTTTGTGTATTTTTTTAAAAATCTGTGTGCCTGATCACCATCATCATACACAGTATCAATCAATCAATCATTATTTTTATTTCAAACACAACAGCAAGGTAAACATACAATCAAAACAATCGAGAAATATAAAACTATACAATTCATATTAATAGATTTTAAGTAAGATGTTTCAAATGATAATAATGTATGCAAACATGCCTTTGGAACAGTTTTTTTTTTTTTTCGAGTGTTATTTACCATATAAACGTCGACTCCGTCTTAGAAAGCACCAATATTAATCACATAACAGTATCCTTTTATAAACCTCTAATTCCAAAAATAATCAGTAAATCCTGTGCAATAAATGAAAATACATACCGGTACATAATAAACTGATTAACAATTAAACACATGTTGCATAATTGAGGTCCCATGAAAAATTGTAATTTTTATAATTATTTAAGAAAGAACAATGCCGGACATTCACTGCGTCCTACGACAAATCCAACTCCGCTCCCCGTGAACGATAGATGACGCAACGCCGTCTGTTGATTGTCGGTTGCAATCCGAACGGATCGTTGTTAAAAACGATCCGTTGCGCGCGTCGTGTGGCGTTCTTCATAGCATCACATCGACATTGTGCGTAGTAAGTGCCTAGCTTAAGGCATAGGCCCACACATTCTATGTGCAGTGTAGCATGCACACAGTGACACAAGTTGGCATGGAAACGAAACATACATCAAAAAGATAATTAGACTACCATTACTAGTAAAATTTAAAACTTTATTTTTTTTCACACCA
>NW_022717183.1:230526-265705 GCF_011630105.1 Anneissia japonica
GCCCAGGTCATCAAAGTGCGAGTTAATATCTGTCTCTTATACACATCTAGATGTGTATAAGAGATATATATATGACCAACAGTAGCTTAAATTTTTAATTTAAAAAAAGAAAAATGAAAAAAATATACTTAATTAGAGGCTAGGGAGTTGGGGTGGGGGGTGGACAAAGCACATTACTTACAGGGGTATAATTGACTCCCACCGTCACAACTACTGTTGAATTGAATTCGAGTAAGCTAGTTCCCTATCGACTGCTTTTCCAGAGCTTCTTTTCGAGGCTACTTTTGCAAACTAAAGAGAGGTTCTTCTCGAGATTAAGTGCATTGGTTTTTTTCGAGGTTTTACGGTGTAGTAGAGTTTGACTCTTGACTGGACTTTCAACCATTGTGTAAAAATAAAACTTTGCATAATATTGTTTCCCTATCGAACACAACAAATATTATTCTATGCAGCATTCCCATTTAAAACAAAAACACTTGAAATTGTTATCAATTAGAGTATATTGTACAGTTGTTTAACAAAATATATTTATATTAATTCTTTTATAATTTTATAAATTTAATGAGTTTATTTATAATCGCACGTTAATAGAACAGAATATGTAAATTATTAATTATAGTGAAAGAGCCTAAACATGGCAGCGCCCTGTGATCGTTTGTAGGTTCTTCCAAATAGTACATCCGTTGTGTATGTGAGAGACCGTCGTTTAAGATGTGTGAATAGCCATTGTTTATCAACAATATATCAGGTAATTTGGTGTAATTACCAATTAATAAACTAGTATAAAAACAAACAAACAGATAGGCCTAGTAGTATTATAGATGATAGGGCTAGGCTAGGCCTGTGCCTGTGACAGAAAGGGTGCTGTGTATTGTTTACAGGCAGGTTAAGAAGAAGAAGGTTTCTTCGAGCCTAGTCCTATCGCAGGCCTAGCAAAGGCTAAAACTAAAGACATTCCAGCCCCAGTTATTAGGCTAAAACTTCTTAGCAATCTATTGATTATTGTTGTGCAATCAACAAAACCAATTGCATGCTTGTTTTTTTTTCTTAATTCCTTAATATTAAATATTAGTCTAGCCGCAGATCCTATCTGTGGCCTAGCCATAGGCTAGGCCTAGGCTAGTATTCATCTGATGTTGAATGAAAACAAGATGTAAGTAGACCCAGGCCCTAGCCTCTAGGGGCTTAGGCCATAGATAGCAAGACAGATAGACTTAAAATAGTGACATTTGAGTTGATTAAATTATTTTCAATTCGATAATTTCATTTGTTGACTTTTGTTTATTTTTATTCTTTTGTTTTTGGCATTGGCTATTGTTACACCAGTTGGAAATCAATTCCTAATATTATTGGATGATTTATTGTCCTATTGTTATACCAGTCTGAAATTAATCTGTCATACAATAAAATCTGATAAATAAAGACTGATGTAACAATAGCCACTGCCTTTTCCTTATATTAACTTCAAAATAACAGTTGTTGTTTTGGGTGTTTGTGTTCTAGGCATGTAAACCTTACTTAATCAACTTACAGCCCAGGTCATCAAAGTGCGAGTTAATATTAAATTTTTGGCTGAGTAACTATCAATTGACAAGGATTGTCAAAAGTGAACTTAACAATGCTTTTAAAGAAACTCTATTTAAGGTTAACACAAAAATGATATATTACAGATAAATATGAATTGGTCATTTAATATAATAAACACTGTAATAAGATACAAAACTCAAGAGTAGAAGTAATAAATAAATATAATACAATAAAGTGATAAATTTGTATAAATATAAACAAGCAAAATTAATTAAAGTACTGTAAGTATTGTAAGTACATAAAATCATAAACTTAGATCTGATTTTTAAACTGATGAGTTCACCAGTGTATATCTCTTATGAAAATGAAAAATATTAACTGTAAGTAATGTCAATATGAGAGGTGGTGATTCACAGAAAACCAATGTACTTTGTATCAGGGGTTTAGCCACAAAAACGATATAGGTCATTCAAAATGGAAGCCAGTGGGCGTAGCACTGAGCTGGTGGGTGGGCCACACCCATCTTTGGGAATCCCCACCAAATATTGGTATGGAAACAATGTACATTCAATCAATAAATGTTGTCTTTATTAAACGTAAATATGATTTTGCTTTAGTTTAACACTCGATAGATTGAAGAATATAAAGAATTGCTAAAGGTAGACCAGGCCCAATTAGGCTATGCCGATCTGATTAGGCCAAGCTGTCACGGTAAAAGTGGCCATCCTAAATAATTGTAGGCCGTCTAAAAGACGGCCGGATGGCTCACTTGCTAAGCCTATGCTTTGTATATTATTCTTTTGAAAATGAATAATGGATAGTCCCTGGTGTAATATATTGAATGTTTATATAGGTTTTATGCTTAAAATGATAACGATACTAATTTTTCATATCATTTATTATTATTTTCAATATGATGATATCATCAGTGTAGTTGATATTCAATTTATTGATATAATTATTATTTATAAATCTTATAAGATGATCAGCCAATTTTGTTGTTATAATCTGTACAACAGTTGCTTTTGTGACATAAACCATTCAACTCCCTAGCTTGATGAAAAATGGACAGCACCATTTGTCGTTATTCCATGTGGAAAATTAACATATTTAATGATACGGTACACACACCCCCAGCCATATACTCACACATTCCCTGATGCACATCCCCCCATAGACATCAATAGTAGAACACAGGATGATGATGTAATGTGTTTTAATTAGCGACTAATAATGTTTGATATTAACTGCTTTATCATTGTTTTGATCACACCAAATGACAGGCAGGAAATGAGAATCAACTGCCTGCATCCGTTCTGTATTGGATTTGTTGACATATTCAGCAGGATCCTAACAATACACTCATTGCTGTTGGGAAGCAAACTGTTTTGTGCCATTTTCATTTTAAGATCTTTTTAAAATTTATTTATTTTCTAAGATCTCAATCAAACTTAATTACTAGTTATGTTGGCTCAGGGCTGCCTCACGCCCCCATTTCCTAAGTGTGAACAATCAATAAATTTTAAGCCGACCCAGAGGCGACATAAATTTAGTCCGACTTTAAAGTCAGCTCAGGCCCAGTTCCCGCAATGTGGGACCTGGACCAACTCATCTTTATATCTGAACGTAAACCGAACCTAGGTCGCCAAAGTCGCTTTAATAGTGTTCAATCTTGAGACCTTACTGTATACCATAACCTTTCATGCAAAAACCTGCCTTAAATTTTTCCATTTAAAAGTATGCATTGAATAGTTTTAAACTAAGATTACATAAAGTTAGTAAACCAGGTCATTTTTTTTTGTTACTGTAATTGAAGTTTAAATTTTTGAATAATTTTTATGAAAATTAAGTAATGTAAATCAAAATTAATATGATCATTCTTATTTTAAACGAAAAATTTGAAATCTTGAACAATAGCTCGAAGCCTTCAAGTTTGCCAACAGCCATCAGGAGTGTTGTTTGATATTAACAGGTGATAAGCATGATATGAATGAACACACTGTGCCACAAAAACAAGCAATGTTAAATCCAGCCCTTTCTACCCAAACTCAATTTGTGCACTGTTCATCGTGGATGGTTTTCAGTAGAAATTTCTGTCAAATTTCCTCGAAAAACCTGTTAAGTTTCTGGTTTCTAACGCGGTTCCCTTCTTTTTCGTTGCTGTAGATTTGGAGGCCATCAGGGTGGCAGAAATTTTGTAGAGGAAGTATGGCGTTCCTAGCGGAACAGGAAGGAGATCCAGCTTTAGAACTTACAGAAGAAAACATTGAAAAGGTAAATCATTTTGAAGCAATAATATTGATAATTCTTTATTATTATAATTATAATTTTCAAAATAAGATTGTTTTCATCTGCTTTATGCTTTAGATAATGTTTATTCTTTTTTTCTTGAAATGATGGTGTTCTTGCGATAATGGTTTTTAGATATTTTTTGATAATCACAATTGATAACTGGTGTGTAATAACAATTTTCTAATTAATATATTGAATTTTAGATATTTAAAAATTATTGCTTCTAATTGTGATTAGGATTTTAAAATTTTTTTGGTAAATAATAAATATATTTTTATGAATTCTGGTAAATAATAATAAATACCAATTGATATAATGAATTTGTAAAAATTGCCACTACTTGTGATTAGAATTTTTAAAAATATATTTTTGAAAATAATAATAATTGATAAACAGATAATATTTTTATATAATAATAAAAATTAATTTAAATTTTAATCAGTTGATTTTATGACTGTCATTGTAATTGTGCCGCTTTGTGTTTTTTTCCTTTTTTCTTTGATTATTTTGTGTCATCCAATCTGTTATACAATTGCAGTAAAATGAATTATAAATTATGAATTATTATGAATTAGTCCAGTGCAGTATGGCCCATGTGCAAATTTTAAGATGTTACCGTCACAAGCGATTGCAGTATCGTCAACGTGAAGAAAGTTAAAACTTATAAAAAGAAGATTTTTTTTATTATCATATTGAGCAACTCTTGCTTACTCTTTTCTCAAAATATTAAATTTATACATTATTATTTTTATTTTAAAAATATCTTACATTATTTTAATTGTTTATTGATGAGAAATCGTAGAAATAGATACATTTCACGTGATTTCTATACACACTTTCAGGCTTTGCATCAACTTTATTTTGATCCGGACCCGAGCGTAAAGTCCAGGGCACAAAACTGGCTATTTACTGCACAGCGGTCCCCTCAGGCCTGGCAGTTTGCCTGGAGTCTGCTGTCACCAGATAAGGTATGTGCAGTAACTACATGTACATTTTTTTAAACTACGCACTCCCTACTTAACCCTTTGAACCCTAAATGCCGGAAAAACGGCTGCGCGCTTACGTTGCAATAACCCTAAAGGCCAGTATACCGGCTTTGCGGGTCAGGTGACGTTATTCGGGATAATCACCTGACCAGTATGAGTAATGACGTAATTTTGTGACATCATTATTCCCAAGTCGTTCTGACAGCCTTGTATGTGATGATTTTTTTGAAAAAACAAATTTTATATTGAATAATTTGACAATAAATGCCAATGTGCTTTACGATTGATAATTTATGACTCCCAAGAATATATTAATGATGACGATTATCCAGGAAGTGATTTGGAAAGTGATAGTGAGGTAAACAGTGTAGTTTCTAGCCCTGGGCCAGGCCGATCACGATAGTGCTATTGCCAGCAGACGGCGGTAGTGATGATAGTTGTACATCGGGTTGATCGATGGCTATGGTAGCGGTACAGGGCCTAGGTGGTGGTGGTGATGATTGTAATAAAAAATAAGCATATTTTGTCCAAATAACTCAGGGTGAGGGTGCCGCAAGATGTAAATAATTCAGGGTTCAAAGGGTTAAAAAACTGCAGAAAAAAATAGAAGATCCTAGTATCTTGAGGGTTTGAGTAGACTATTTAATAATACAGTATAGCTGGCTCAAATGCTATAAGGAAGAGAGATGGGCACTCCAGCCTTTAAGCCTAGAGCTACGGGTTCTAACCTTTACCTTTATTGATACAGCAGGGCTCCTCCTGCAGTGTCCTGTGTGTTGTGGATGCTTCCCAGTACTTAGGTGACCTCCCAAAAGAAATGAAAAATCCTCCCAAAAATCTAACCCATCTCCCTATTGTACAGGTCCCTATTGTACAGGTGCCCCTTCAATTGACCACTTTTAGGACTGGGGTTTCCATGGGCCTTATAATGGCATATCTAGGGTGTGCATGGGGGCACATGCCCCCCCCCCCCCAAAATTACTCACGCCCTCTGTCGCCCCTCAAAAAATCACAGTCAAGTAGTTAAAAATCACCTAAAATCACTTTATTTTGCGAATTAGCGCTCCTTAACTGATCATCGAGACCCCCCACTTCACCTTCGCGCTCTCCCTCCCATCACCACCCTATTTCAAAACTCCTAGATATGCCACTGGGGCCTTAGCAGCTTTAGTCTCTAATTAGAATGATAAAGATGAAAGACATTTGTGAATTTTGGACCACAGATACTGTAAGTGGTCTTTAATTGGAGGTGGTCTTAAATTGGAGGTGGTTTTTAATAGGTGAGGTCTTTAATTAGAGGGATACCTACACTATATTATGTTTTGACTACTGATTACAATTGTCTACCCAAAACCAGCTCATGGTTATCACCATGTGCAGGCTCTTTCTTAGATTTCATATAAATATACAGCTCATTTAACCCTATCTCGTAGAATTAGATTCTTTTAATTTGGGGCCCATGATACACAGGGATTTCATGACAAAATGAGTCTTGTTGTACGTAAGGTCAATTATATGTATTCATAAAAAAATATGTGAGGCTTGCTATCATAAAATCAGCATACTGTCCCTAAATGTTAAACTTTATAGTGTAGAGAAGCTGTAAATACTTTTACTCAACGTTTGCAATTAGTAAAGGTGGAAAATAGGAATGTATTAAAAAGTCAATTTTCTTGTTTTGGTCACTAGCATGGCAAGTCCCATATATGAATGTTGATTTATTTTAACAAAAATTGGGTTTCATTTCTGAAGTTCAAAATTATCATACTCTAGTTGCACACAACCTGCAGTAGGAACTCGATTCAAAGACCAAAATAAAGTACATCATATGTACTGTAAAATTTCACAAAGAATGAGGATTGCCATCCCAAAACCAGCATACAATCGCTAATTGTTAAATTGAGTAGAAGAATATGGCAAAATTGTATACTATAGTACTGGGAAGTCGTAATACTGTACTTTTACTCAGATATTTGGCAACAGTAAATCAATTGAAATAAACGACCAATCATTGGAAATCTTTAAATAATGTGGAGAATAAGATGTTAAAAAGTCAATTTTCTTTTTCTTTTTTTTTGGTCACTGATGCAGATTTTGGGATGGCAAGCCTAATGTTTAATTTAATCAATATGTTCTCATCATATTTCCATTTGGAAATGAATTACAGATTCCTCTTCTATTGGTACCTTTGTAATAATATTTTTTTATGGTAGGATGTAGACTGTCGAAGGAAGTAGTTGGTATTACATTCAATTAAGCTTCTCTATTCTACAGTACAGTATGTGTTCTGCATTCTTTGTTAACAATAACATATGAATCTCTGTATTGCCGCTTTTTCCATTATTTTCTCCTAAATTTATCTGTGACAAAAAAACTCTTGTATGCCTGTATATTGGTCATGATGTGATGTCATTATGACCATATAAAGGCATTTCACATGTTTTTTTGTCAAATAAATTTTTTTTTATTATAATCTGTACAGTACTTTATATAAACAATTATGAGTCTTTGCATAACATGTGACATATTTGAATTCTACTTAATCAAAAATATAATTTGTTAATAAGGAATAAAGAAGTCCTGCCTGATTTTCATTTGTAAGCTAATATTAAATGCAAATAAGAATTTTTTATTAAAATTTTATGTTTATTTTTACCTCAACAAAAAAATGTGTATTTTCTGATCCAGTAATGTTCTGTATAATACTGTACTCTCTGACAGACAGGATGTCAGGCTGTCAGACACTTCCCTTAAACTCTGTCCAGCAAAATCTGTTGAATGCCCATACATAGACATGATATACTTTATATGGTCATTTTATGCCTATATATGATCATGATGTGATGTCATCGGACCACAGATACTGTAAGTGGTCTTTAATTGGAGGTGGTCTTAAATTGGAGGTGGTTTTTAATAGGTGAGGTCTTTAATTAGAGGGATACCTACACTATATTATGTTTTGACTACTGATTACAATTGTCTACCCAAAACCAGCTCATGGTTATCACCATGTGCAGGCTCTTTCTTAGATTTCATATAAATATACAGCTCATTTAACCCTATCTCGTAGAATTAGATTCTTTTAATTTGGGGCCCATGATACACAGGGATTTCATGACAAAATGAGTCTTGTTGTACGTAAGGTCAATTATATGTATTCATAAAAAAATATGTGAGGCTTGCTATCATAAAATCAGCATACTGTCCCTAAATGTTAAACTTTATAGTGTAGAGAAGCTGTAAATACTTTTACTCAACGTTTGCAATTAGTAAAGGTGGAAAATAGGAATGTATTAAAAAGTCAATTTTCTTGTTTTGGTCACTAGCATGGCAAGTCCCATATATGAATGTTGATTAATATTTTAACAAAAATTGGGTTTCATTGCTGAAGTTCAAAATTATCATACTCTAGTTGCACACAACCTGCAGTAGGAACTCGATTCAAAGACCAAAATAAAGCAATTGTATTTGTTGTCTGTAAATAACCCATTTCCATACAGTATTTGCTACCACAAGACTCATTTTGTGATATCATCTAACAAATACACTGCCTTGGTTGCTAAGGAGTTGGGAAAGACCATGTAAACACTAGTTTTTTTATGTATGCTTTCTGGTTTTCCATTGCTGTTTTTATGTTAGAAACTGCACCTCAAGACATTTCATGGGATATGCTTTTTTTGTTATGAGATTACAAAAAATATGAAATTATGAATGATTATCAGTGGTTGATAATCACATAAAGCAAATTTCGTGTTATGTAATATTATATGATGAATAAATTGAACCTTGAACCTTAAGCTATGAAATCATGTAGCATATAAAATGAAAATTTATTCCATTTGTTGGTGACAAATCAAAGTAAATGAAGTCAGCAAATGTTGATTGATTGGAGGGGTCACATGATGCAAACATTTAATTTTCATAGGTTGGAAGGCAGCATCATATGTACTGTAAAATTTCACAAAGAATGAGGATTGCCATCCCAAAACCAGCATACAATCGCTAATTGTTAAACTGAGTATTGAGTATTAGAATATGGCAAAATTGTATACTATAAATATAATACCGAGAAGTCGTAATACTGTATTTTACTCAGATATTTGGCAACAGTAAATCGATTGCAATAAACGACCAATCACCGGAAATCTTTAAATAATGTGAAGAATAAGATGTTAAAAAGTCAATTTTCTTTTTTTTTTTTTTTTGTTTTTTTTTTTGGCCACTGATACAGATTTTGGGATGGCAAGCCTAATGTTTAATTTAATCAATATGTTCTCATCATATTTCCATTTGGAAATGAATTACAGATTCCTCTTGTATTGGAACCTTTGCAATAATATTTTTTTATGGTAGGACGTAGACTGTCGAAGGAAGTAGTTGGCATTACCTTCAATTAAGCTTCTCTATTCTATGTGTTCTAAATTCTTTGCTAACAATAACATAAATGAATCACTGTATAGCCGCTTTTTCCATTATTTTCTCCTAAATTTATCTGTGACAAAAAAACTGTTGTATGCCTGTATATTATTCATGATGTGCATATATATGGTCATGATGAGATGTCATTATGACCATATTTAGTCATTTCACATGTTTTTTGTCAAATAATTTTTTTAAAATTATAATCTGTACAGTACAGTACTTTATATAAACGATTATGAGTCTTTGCGTAACATGTGACATATTTGAATTCTACTTAATTAAAAATATAATTTGTTAACAAGGAATAAAGAAGTCCTGTCTGATTTTAATTTGTAAGCTAATATTAAATGCAAATAAGAATTTTTTATTAAAATTTTATGTTTATTTTACCTCAACAAAAAATGTGTATTTTCTGATCCAGTAATGTTCTGTATAATACTGTACTCTCTGACAGACAGGATGTCAGGCTGTCAGACACTTCCCTTAAACTCTGTCCAGCAAAATCTGTTGAATGCCCATACATAGACATGATATACTTTATATGGTCATTTTATGCCTATATATGATCATGATGTGATGTCATCATGACCATATTAAGGCATGTCACATGTTTTATCAGATAAAGTTTGTTAAGGTCTGGACAGAACTTTAGTAGTGTGCTGGCCTTGGGAATGGGATGCTCAAGGCCTTGGGCGAAGGGACTTAATTTCCTGTTGTATTCGCATTTGATTGTAGCAATATATCTTGCAATGCTCTGATCTTAAGTTGGTTGTTGACCTCTTCTCCATTGCATTCCCTTAGGGGGCTTCTGGAGTATTACGTTTTGATGCTGATATTAAAGAGATCTCAACACTGAGGGAAAACCAAATGAAATTTTAAATTAATTAATAGATAATGATAATAATGATGATTCTAACAATAATGGCGAGAATGATAATGATCACAATAATGATTACTGCTGTAACACTAATAATATCTATTGAAAGTGCACCTTTTTAATGTCAAATTGTTGGTGAAAGATATATCTTGGACTCTAAGAGATATGAAGTCAATAAAATGCTGTTGGTGAGGTGGGCGATAAACATTTTAAGGGTGGGTAGATGATAACATTAATAATCAAAATAATCAGAGTAGATTTTAAGGATGCAAAGTTTGGTTAATAAGGATGGGTGGAAGGCCATATAATAAGCTTTAGACTGGGTTGAAAACTTCAAGGCTTCACCCACCATAACTACATCCCTACGATAAGAAAGAAGAGTACTGCACAATGTCTGTATATAAAGTTTATAACGGTGACGTCTGTAAAATTAATAATTAAAAATATAGATTTTATTAATATTTTTTATTTAATTCAATGCGACTTTATTTCCAATTGCATCATGAAAATATAATATAATATGAATAATTCAAATATAACAATTATAATGAATATAGTGATTAAATCTTATGGATTTGGAAAAACGCATACAAAACAAGTATATACTTTTTATCATGCAGCCTAAAATTCAACATAGGTCAGGGGTTTAATTCTCACCCTCTTTTTTCTGTCTTTGGTTTGTGTCCAAGGAATAAAGTGGGATATTTTGATGGTTGGAAAAGTTCCATGTTGAATTTTTCATCTAGCCTGCCAACGCATGACTAGAAGGGCTCCCTAGGGATAGGAGAATGTACACTGTTTTATTGTTAGAGTTCAACTGACAGGGGACTAATGGGAAGGACTTTGACATATTCAGGCAAGCACTATTACAAGTCTCCCTTCAATAAATACCTCTTTTTGGACCAGGGATTTCCTGGTTTTTAATAGCTTTTTAATAGTTTTCTTAAAATTAGAAATACAGTATTTAGGTGTTCATCCAGGGCCACATCAACGTGGTTTTTAATTGGAGGTGGTCTTTTTTTGGAAGGTTCTTTAATTATAGGAAGACCTGTGTTAACAATAGATTGACTAAAATTTCTTCAAAATTATGTTGTTAGTCCAACAGTATTGTAATACTGTATTTAATTAAATGAATCAATTCCATTTATTTGTGTTTTCATTATCAATTTAAATCAATCAAACTTTTCAATTTTGAAAAATATGAATTGTCCTCTCCTATTAGTAATTTCATTTGATTTATAAGGAACTTGACATCTGCAATATACTGTAATGTTTTTTTTTTAAATGACCTGGTTTATACAACTTTGTCCATGTGTGGAGTAGTTCATACAGCCCGGTCAGGTGACCATTCCAGAACATAGCAATTCCAAGTAAAAAGACATGCTTCCCGTAATTAATGTCAAACGGAACCCATATAATTGTACCGATAATCTCGACTCCTTGTAATTTGAGCCATACGTCTGAGGAAAAGTATCGGTTGCATTGTAATACGTCTCCTGCAGCTGCTTTTACATTGTTGAATTTATTTTCTTATTAGGCAGCAGAGGTGCAGTATTTTGGAGCAAGTGCATTATACATGAAAATCACCCGATATTGGTATGTAGTTATACATGTTCTTTTTATTGTTATATCAGCAAATCTTGTTAGTGTTTGTTTGAATGGTTAACTATTAGTATTATATCACTATCAGGAATTCAAATGTTACGATCATTATTACATTTGTAGTAAAAGTGCTTTCTGTATCTTCCTTATTCTATTGTGTTTAATTTGGTTTTATCAAATTTTATTGTTATTAAATTGCATTTTTTTATGTATATGAAGGCCCAAAATATTCAGATGTACTGGATGGGCTACCAATGGTTTTAAATAAATAAATAAAATAATATTGATTTCCGAAACTTACGCTCTAATCTGAGGCACGTTGTGGCAAAATGACTAAGTTGTAGCAAAAATTGAAATTAGAAGTTATTGGTATTTTCAGATACCTGAGTATGTGGTCTTTAAAATGAGGGGTCATTCATTGAAATTGGACATTTCAATCCTAAGTTATTGGAAAGTGAAAGTACAGTTCTCTTTGAGTCAAGATAAACATGATTTTGAGTAATTGCCTTTCAGAGTTATTTGTGCATACCTTTTTTAATAGAATAAACTATCAAAATAATGTTAAATAAACCATTCGTTGACCACTTCCAGAACTAATACTTTGGCACATGATTATTAAGACATTAAACTGTTGATCTATAGCAGTGTTTAAGCTGTCATTAGCCAAATAGCCAAATCCTAATAAAAGCTGAATTTTGCTAAATATTTTCTTTCAAAATTAGCCAAAAAGCTAATGAAATTGAAGCTATTATTGCTTATATTCTTTTGTTTTGGATAATAAAATTTCTGTTTGGCTAATTATTTTCATACCAAATTGCAAAATATTATTTTTGGCCAGCTTAAACCCTGCTATAGTGAAAAATAAATTTGGATTTTTAGGCAATTTTTTGAGCTCCCTTATTTTATAGCTCATTTACTCAATACTGGCCTGTGCGACAACTTAACAATTTCACCACGACATGCCTCATGTAGGTAAATACAGTGTATTAAGAACCTGAATATACTTTACTAGTGGTTTAGGTTTAGTTTAGGTTTAATAAAAAAAAATTTAGGTTTAAGTTTAGTTTAGGTTAATTGTAGGCTTTTAGTCAAGGTTTAGTTTTTGTTGTATTAGGTTTTGTTTCAGTTGTTTACGTATTTTAGGTTTAGTGTAGATTTGTTTGGGTTTAGATTGAATTTTAGTTTAAGGCTTAGTTCAGCTTAGGTTAGTTTAGGTTCGCTAACAGAAGGTTTAGGTACCAAAAATTGAAGCAATAATTGTATTGTGCTTAAGAGAATCCATTGTTGACATGCAACTTTATTCGACATCACCTTTCCAAAAAAACAAAATGCTATAATTATATATTAATTAATATGTAATTCGAGGTGATGCTAATTAATTTTAACCTTTTAGGAGTGAAGTGCATCCTGAACAGTACGCTAACTTACGGACACAGTTGTTCCAACAAATATTTAACTTCTCTTCCGCTACTCGCATTGTTTTAACGAGGCTCTGTGTAACAGTGAGTATTTCGTTTGTGTGTATTTAAAAAGAGAAGCTATTTAAGTTTTATTCTGTCTTCTGCTTTGCTACTACCAGAATCATTGTTGTCAATATCATCATCATCGTAATTAGCATATTTTGTTTATCATCACCATTAGGCCAAGCCTGACTGACCCAAAAATCTCGAACATATTCTAAAGTCTTTTTTTTTTCGAGCTGCACAACATAATTTTTTTCCCCTTATTATCAGCATTTTCATCAGAAACAACATCATCATGATCCTAAGTATCTTTGTTATCAATATCATCATCATTATTTTAATTTTAATATTTTGCCATCAAGGAATCAATGAATAATTTTTGTCGACAATACAACTTGATACAGTCGAAATTTGGATCCAGGACAGTGCTTCAACAGTGGGTTAAATGTTGTATAGATATTAAACTTATACAACGGGTTACAAATATACTCTAGCATTAGCATTGAACATGTATCTATTCAGCAGTAGATATCAAATTATACATTCAGAAAATGATTTAAATTATATACATATATGTATAATTATTGAGAGATTACATGTAAGTTGTCATTAGTGGATCCCAGGGCTTCATACCAGGTTTCCCTGTCTTCAACTAATCCAAGATCCATCACATCTTTTCTAAGAATTTTCAAAAGGTAAAAATATTTGTATGCTGTTTTTGTGCTCCTTTTTTCCTCAACCATTTAGTGATCACAAAAATCTGTATCATGTTTCCCTCTAATGATACTCATTGCATTATCAATGTGATTTAAAACATTAATCTTTATTAATAATCCATTTGAAGCAGACTCAAACTACTGTTTAATTAGCAAATAAACTAGCCTTTTGTAGTGTAGTGTTTCAAGATGGCTCATGCTATTACGTACCTTCTATCCAAATCCATCATCGCTAATCCGCTTAGATGCTGTCGTGGTGTACTTACCGAGGATCAGTTTCAACTAACTTACTTTCCTATGCATATATAAAGCCGCTTATAGTCTCATTTTCACAGATTTTAATCGTTTTACCTGGTAACTTAAACTCGCATGCTTAAAGCTTGTTCAATAGACGGATGTTTGTTGTTGCGTTATTTGCAGCTTGCTTCGTTCGCGCTGAACACAATGCCTGAAGTCTGGTCAGACGCGGTCAAGAGTATGATAGAGACGTTCCACCAAGCAGATGTACCGCAAATGGACGTAAGTATCATTAATATACTAATTCAGTACAGTTTTTATTTGTGATTTTCATATCAAAAATTTTATTTTGCATCATTTTGTCAGCAAGCCTCTTTACCATTCCTTAGATAGAAATACTGCATTTATTTTAATAAAAGCCCCTGAGCATTTACTGTTAAGAACAGTTTTTGAGGGATGCATTTATTTGAGGGATGCATTGATTCGTGGGAGGTGTTTATTTTTTTGGTGTAAAATGGATACATAGATTATATACTCATATATGCGCCCCTTAATTTCAATGTAAATGTTGAACCACAGCACATAATTATTGTCAAAATGTGTTACTGCGTGATCATAAAGACTTATTGATCCTACCAGGTTAGAAAAATGTAATTTTAACTGGAGTAGGCTTATTCTAATAAATGTAAGTATATAATCCATTGCTGGGTCAGGTGACTCAACTGCAGCAAAAAGCTTGCTGTCAAACATCGGATATACCACAGCAGTGGAAGACCCTTTCTACAACAATTGCTGTCAGTGTGTGGGGAAATTCGAACCCTATTTTACTGACATCATGCCATTTCTTTTTCAACTTGGATACATACAGAATACTGTATGCATTACAACGAAAAACTAAATTCTTTTTGTAAATGCAACTTCAGTAAAAATTAACTAAAGATATCATCCAAGGAGAATCTTAGTAATTTAGAAGGTATTTTATGGTTTTTAACAATGTTTTTAAACAATATACTATATTGTTTTATTTGTTTTATATAACATTTTTGGAATTTTAAATTAACTGCACAGTGCCATTACCATTTTCTTACCTTCTCTTTCGATTTTTTTGTATGTTTTATTTCAGTATGCTATTTTATCAAACTTCTGATCTTAACTAATTTTACTTCACCAGTTTTACTTACGATATGTTTGCCCGTACATTATTTGTTTTTGTGATTTGTGGACCAACCGTTTTGTCTAATGTATGCCTCTTTTTTAAAAGAGAAGTTCTAATAAAGTTTCATATTATTATTAAAGACTACAGTATTTTCACAAAAATACAAGTTACCTAATAAATTCATAATCTGATGTGTTTTCCCTAGGAGAGAGAGAATAAAATAGTTAAAACACTCACTCTGTAGTTTGACTGGCTAATGTAAGATGGTAATAAAGTAAAGGAGCCTATTTTGTTTTTGCGTGAATATTCAAAATTATATGCTAATTGCTGATTTAGTTAATGTTTCATCAATCAAGAAATTTATACTAAATACCACCATAATTCCCATTAAAAAATTCTAATTTAGTTGAAAATTGTAATACAGTATTTCTTCATTTATTATTGTCACTGTGGTAGTTACCACGATAACTGAAATTTGGTAATTCTGATTGGTTTCAAACTTATCAATTCTCAGAGAAAAATCACGCCAATTGGAGGCTATGCTTTTACTTCTCAGTGTAAAAGGAGCATTTCTAGTTTGATATGTCACATTCCATAGAAATTGATAAATGAGATGAAACGGTCAATTAATTGCAATTAGGTAAAAAATTTAAATTAATTTTGTATTTATATATAGTTGAATTGTGGTAATGATTCAGACAGTCTTATCGTTATCATCCTTTCCTGTCTCTCGACATAGCGATGTAATTTGACTTTCTCCTGACTGATGCCAAACTTCCCAGCAGCTGGTATTTCCTACTGTAACTTCATAATGAAAAATTATTGAACTGAAGAGTCACTTTGAAACTTTCTTCATTTGAATATTGTTCCTGAATTTGTGGGCCTATTTTATTGAAGTTTCGGAAGCGGAGCTAAAGGTGCAGACAAAAGGTTGAGAGCTATTGGAGCTCATACATGGCCACATACAGAGAGTGACACAGATTCAATTCTGGAAGTTTTCGTAAACCAGTATTTTGTCAATGAATTTCTGTTCAAAAATTTTCAGTGGGAAGCGCTGTGAGCGTACTCTTTCTTTAAGTTGGAATGTCCATTAAGTTGATTTGCGTGCCCAAATTTTTTGCTGTTTTCTGGGTGGCGCACCTTTTTCAACCCTGTCTATGCGCTTTATGAAAATGTGAAATTCTATGTGATGAACTAAACTGTTGCTAATTTCTTTTCGCTTTAGGCAACAAACAAGTGTCTAGCTTTGTTGGAGTTACTCACAGTACTGCCGGAAGAGGTATGAATGTGAATTCTT
Source organism: Anneissia japonica (assembly GCF_011630105.1). Lineage (NCBI taxonomy): Eukaryota > Metazoa > Echinodermata > Crinoidea > Comatulida > Comatulidae > Anneissia > Anneissia japonica. The sequence goes on from NW_022717183.1 coordinate 247,102, forward strand.
GTACAGTATATGCTTAAGCCTGTCTAGACTATTCAATTTTATTTGACAAAAAATGTATATACCCATATATATAGTCATGATTTGCCTATAAATATTCATGATGTGATGTCATCATGACCATATTTAGGCATATCACATGTTTTTGCCAAATAATTTTTTTTTTCTCTTTCGTGGGAAATAAAATTTGATAGTCTGGACATAACTTTACAATTGAATATAAATTTTATGTTCTTCAGAAAGCTGAATCAATATAGAAATAATCATCTTTTTAGATCATTAAACATGCTTTCTGTAAAATGTCATTAAATTATTTAATAAAACATTTTAATAAAATCAATAGAAAGCTTAGCATATTGTATTAAAATGTCTTACTAATTATTTATTTGTATTTTATCATATATATTTTTATCATTTTAATTTATTTATTCATTTATTCAATCATTAATTTATTTTTTTTTTATTGTTCATGCATTCGTTCTTTTAATAACCCTTTCATCAATCTATTAATGCACTCATTTATACATTTATAATTTTATTTATTAATTTATTCCTTTGTTGTTCTTTTGTTTGTTCTTTTATTTGTTCATTCATTTGTTTGTCATTTACGTTCATTCTTTTTATATTTATTCAGTTATTTATCCATTCATTCGTTTATTCTTCTACACATTCATTGTGTTTTTTAATTAAGAAAACATTCAGAGTTAAGACCTTTATTGATATATAGAGATACTGAGATTCAGATTCAAATTTCTTTAATTTGTCTAAAAAGGAAATTACAGTAGGTGCAAAATTACATTGAAGAAAATACTTTAGAAAGCACTAAAACACATAAAATAAATCTTACTAAAAAAGTTTTGTAAGTTCTTTAGTCCCATTCAAAAGGATTAAAGAGTTTACTGGCTGCTTTTAAAACTTCCTATTTACTATGGTACAAAAAAAAATCATGATTGATAACATACAGTAAGTGTACCCATCTTTTCTGTTGAATCTTAGTTCCAAACAGCACCCTTAGGCAGTTCAAGAAAAGTGACAGTTCGACAAGAACTCCAAAAAGGCTTGCAACATGGTGAGCTTCAGAAATATATGTTATTAAACGTGATCAGATTTATCCACACTATCAAAGTCATCATGAAATAAAATGTTTATTGATATTACTGTATTTGTAATGCATGATGATAGTGTAAAATTTTACTATTGTTATAGTTGAGGCACTCTCAGCAACAACAATTAACAGTGCCACAAGCATTTATTTTTATTGTTACTTAGCCATGCAAACCTTTAAACAATATGTTGTTACTATATTTGTTATGATTACGAGTGTGATTATGATTACAATTTGTGTTATTAATTGTTAATATTTTCAATATCGTTTTCATCGACATCATCACCACCACTACCATCACCACCATCATCATCATCAACATCAACATAATAATAATCATCATCATTATCATTATCATCATCATCATCATATCACCTTTATCATCATCATATCATCATTGTTATTATTATCATTATTATTATCTTTTCCTCAACAGTGCTACCACTACTTCAAAACCTCCTTGATCAGCAAGACTCGCCGGTGTCCATCCGCCACCAAGCATTAAGATGCTTCTCAAGTTGGGTTAACTTTGGTGTTCCCTTGATAGACATCAATCCATTCATTGATACACTCTTTAAATATGTCCATGACGAAAACCTCTATGATACATGCATTGATTCCCTAATAAGCGTGATCCAGGAGCCGTCAGCTTACAAGTAAGTATTTTCCTGTCCATGATTTTCCACGATTCATCGGCTTCTTCCACTAACTCCATTCCATCCTTTCTACATTCAACATAATGGACCTTTCCGGGATGTCAATCCCACTTTACAACTGACCAATCAAAATAATATCAGGAATACATGCGTATCCAGGAAACCCATGTTGTCCCACAAATGCATATGTTTGCTTATGTTTTTACACTGTTGTCTGTGGGATCTTTTAGCAAAAGTATCTAAAGGCCGGGCCATTCAATTCCATTTGAATCTAGGCAGAAATTCTTCATTCGTCTTTCTTTCAAAAATATTCCAGAACTCAGATCACCCGGTGACATACTTATCTCCCACAGCATCGCTCATGCTTGATATACTTCATTTGCTTAATGAATCTTCCTTTATAAATATATTTTATATATATTTTAAATTACATACTTTAATAAGCCTATAAAATTTATTTGTTATGACATCATTTTTGACTTATAGTATTTATTATATAAACTCAAATCAATTCAACCATCATTCAGAACAATACATTGATATGTTCACTGATGATTTATTTTTTTCTAATATCGAAATTATTTAAAGTCCTGTCCAGGCAACAAATATCATTTGACAAAAACATGTGACATGCCTATGGTCAAGATGACTTCACATCATGACCATATATAGTCACATCATGACCATATATGGGCACATCATGACTATATATGGACATATACAGAAGTTTTTTTTGTCAAAGAAAATTTTATTTATAATTTGGACAGAGCTTTATGTTTTACTAGCTGTTATGAGAAATAATAACTGAAATATTTGTGAATGAATTACTTTGACGTATTTAGATACCCCAATACAATAAAGAAGATAATTCCGCAAGTTCTCCGTCTCCAGGATTTGTTGGCCAATGCAGTAAGAGAAAAGGACATGGTAAGCACATAATTATATTATCAGCTTTTTAAATAACGTGGTTCGTTTTATGTAGCGCTTCATGCTGAAGTCTCAAAGCACTTCAAGGTGTGGAGACTAGCTCGTGCAGTAACTTCCTTCACTCCTGAGGGCCTCTTTGTGTCTGAGTTACCTGGTAAACCGGTACCAGTTGTCTTTCGTCTGTCCAGAACAGGGGCTGTATGAACCAGTACACTGGGGTAATCCGGCCCCTACTCGTCTCAAAAGATATACTGGGTTCTTTATAGTGCAGATGAGCCATTGTGTACACTGGACCTACAGTGTGTAATTCTTATGTGAGAAGACTTGTTCCACCACCAGAACCATAGGTGAGCGTGCCGTTTGAACCAGCACCGATATTATGGCTGCAGGTTGCAGTGCCTCTGCCTTAACCACTTGGCCATCCAACTCGCCATAAAATATTATGTACATCGAGAGAAATTTTGTCTCTGTTTTACTCTAATTTTGGATGGATCTAATGATTTTTATTTTGTCAGTTCCATATTTATTGTTTCAAGAACTTGAAAATACAGCTGTCGCCTTCTTTTAAACTTTTACTTTTTTTCAAATCATTGTAAGCCATATTTTAAACATGCACATGGGTCTCCTTTTTTTTCTTGCATTTTTGCAGTCCATTTCAAAATTTATTTAGATTAATTTTATTGCTTAATGTTTTAGGTTTTGCTGAGTTATTTTATTATTTATTTCTTTTTATGAGACTTTCATTCAGTAGTATTCCCAGGTTGCTATAGAGTACAATACAAGTGTCGTCACAACACCAGGTGGCACCCTCTGTTGTCAACCAGACGTTAGTCAAGCTGTCATTACGCCTGAATGACTTCATAATCATAGTGGTTTAGAATAGCCTTTCTGGAATAGGCATTTTAAAACCTAATAATTTACCATCAAAATGTACTAAAATCACAAAAGCTCACCATATATTAGTTATCAAACGTATATTTAATCATCAATTAAAATTTATAGAAAGAGAAATTACGATACAACATCATAATAATTACATTAGAAATTGGCATCAATGGTTTGTTAGTAGAGACAATGGATCCATTTGAGCGCATTTTTGGTCGCTGATAGCAGCAGAATAGTATCATCTCTTAAGACTTTACTGTAAAACAACTCATTTTAATTGGCCAGTTTAAATTTAGTTTTAATCTGATTGGTCGTTTTTTAAGTACTTTCCGAATAAAAAAAATTTATTGTAAATATACATTGATGGGTGCTTGAAAGTGATGAAATTAATCAAAGCATAAAATCTAAAAATATCTTTGTCTGTTTTTTGAGTTAAATGTTTTTACCTGTGTACTTTTCTTTTTAAATTAAGGACCTTGTTCATGGAATCTGTAGACTTACCGTGGCTATAGGAGAGAACCATTCAAAATTGATCCTTGAGGGTGAAGAAGAAGAGCGCCAGCAGTGTCTGGATCTTACAAACCTAATCTTGGTGAGTCTTGTCACTGTCCCTCGTTAACTTCTTGTGTTACTGTGTCTCATGATCGTTAATGCTTACTGTTAATCCTTCTTTATGTGCACTGAGTCACTGAAATGTTTGCATCCCTGGTTCAGTCGCAATGCTGGAATGCAACATAATAAAGCACACCATCGCTTGGACAAGAGATTTAATCCATTAACTTGTAAAACACAGACACACACTTTGTTATTAAAGTGCCTTGCCCAAGGGTACAGACGACTTGCACAGTGAGGGACACCCTAGGGGAAAGGGTGGATGCCAGTTGGTTCCTCCATGAACTCACCCGTGCTTTAATCCTGTTGGGGGTCCACACAACCCTCCTCACCAAAGTTTCCCCAGGTGGATGAGCCGGTTTAGACCCCACGTATTCAGGCAGCACTGTGCCGGAATACAACCGGCGATTCCGATATTTTCTTGAGGGTACTCTGCAGCACTCAAGAAAACAACAGGCGATTCCATTATTTCATTAAGTGTATGCTGCAGTTTCGCCCATTATTGATGGCCTGCGTATTGTTGGTACTGTATTCTGGCACAGGGCTGATGTATGCACTTCATGGAGTGACTGCTCTCGTTTGAAATGAAGATCGTATTCTAGTGTAATTTTTACTTTGCATGTCATCTTGCATGAATATATATTCTAGATATAATTATTAACTCGATGATTAATATAGAAAATATGATGTTTCAGATTTGCTGTTTGATGTTTTAATATTAAAATCATATTTTTTTCTTGTCATTAGGGTTTTACTGCTCTGCCCGGGCACTATCCAGTCGATGAAAACATAAGTAATATGCCATTCGGCTTCTGGTATATTTTACAGGTATTAACAAAAAATTGTATTTTGACCATAAATATAAGAAACCATGGCATGAATCAAACAAAATAAATAAAGCAATAACAAATCAGCAATATTATAGAATACAATACAATTATTGGCCTTTACATGGTTAAGTTCTACATTGTGGTGGTAAGACGACATTTTTTATACCTTGTTTAGTGAACCCACTGCCTGCCAATAATGATGATTTCAAATAACAATTAAATCTTATTTTTGGAAAATTTGTTCACCTGCCGCTACAAAAAATGGAAATTTCAGAAAAAAATAAATGTTTTTCTTTATTTTTATTAAACCTGCTGCTACCTTGGAATTTACAAAAATAAGGTATAACATGTATGCTTGCATTACACTTGTGATGACTAGGATACGACCAGTATCAGGACTTAAATTTGTTCTAATGTAAATGAAATTTTCCCCCTTTTCATTTCATATACCAAATTGATTAGGATGAAATTACAGGAGCCGACGTTCAGAAATGTCAAGAGTATCTCATGGTGTTTGCGCCCATATATATGCATTTGGTGGATGTGATGCTTACTAAAGTGCAATACCCCATGGAAGAGGAATATAACACTTGGAATTCAGGTACAAAAATGCTATAGATATAGTAGGTCTGGTAGTCGTCATTGAGTAGATCATGGTTAAAACTGATCTGTCACAAGCTTCATTGCCTGTTTTATTGGGACAATTTCAATTCAGTTCAGATATGTTTTTCAATGATCAACTGTTATTTCGATGTGAGTTTGCGTCAGAAAAATATCATAGGAGTGATGTTGTGCCCTACTTAATGTGTTGTTGTACCGAATACTCGGTACGTCCCCAATACTTGCGAAAAAAAAAATTGTTTTCGTAAGTATTTAGGGAACGTACTGAGTATTCAGTAGCATAAACCTCACTCCTGTGATCAATTGTGTTGTTTAATTTTACAGAGGAAAAGGAACAGTTTCGGTGCTACAGACAAGATATAGGTGATACATTAGTGAGTACTATACATTTTGTGGTAAATGTGTAATGTTTAAATATTGTAATGCACAAAGATCTTGTCTCACCACTGAAATGAATCATTTTGGGACTTACTTTTTAGGTCATGACATAATTCCTTTCAGAGTACTTGATGTTAAGATTGCGTATATAGTAAAAAACAGTTGCTCTATTAAAAATTATGAATATAGTTATTTAGCTTCTGGTGGTCAGTGAAGGTGAAAAAATAATCTCTGTTCTTTAATACTTTGAGCTCCTGGTGTTTTTCACAGTGATCACACATGAAACCAGAATTTTCAGCTGATTTTATTGGGTTTTGAAATGTTCCTGAGAAAAAATACTTAAAGGCAAACAAAATCTATTATATACCAAAAGGAAAAAAACAATACAAAGACTTTCAAAATTATACCATTTCTTTTATTTAATGAATATTGTAACATGTATAAAATTTGATAATTAGTATTGCAACTTTTCGCAAACTTAGCTCAAAATTTGCGAAAAGTTGAGATAATGAGCTTTGAAAGGAAGCTTTTTTACTACATGAGTGGTTGGTTGGTGATTTCAAATAATGTTTTCAGGCAGTCCAGACATTCAATAGAGCTCAAATCTTTTACACAAGAACTGTAATAGCGCCCTCTATATGATTATACAAAAAAAAACACTAAAGACAGAAATCTCTGCCTTTGGCGCTCAAATAATGGGTTACCAAAGAACGAGATTTCCCCCTTTGGCGCTCAAAATGTTAATATTATATTTTTTTTAATTGTTTGTAGATGTACTGTTTCACATTGCTACGACAACCTCTGTTGAATAACTTATATGGTATGCTAGTGAGGGTTCAGAGTCAAGGTGGATCTTGGCAGGTTGGTTGAGTTTTTATTCTTCCATTTCTTTTATTTCCTTTCATCTTTACTGTTTTTTTAATGGCAATTCTGAGATATATTTCCCAGTGAGAGTGATGGAATGAAGGTATTAACCAATCAGTCAAATAATCAGTCAAATAATCAATCTTTTTTTTACTATACACAATACAAAAGTTACAAATTGGTTTAAAGGGATAACCATGAAAAGCTGAGATAATGAGCTTTGAAAGGAAGCTTTTTTACTACATGAGTGGTTGGTTGGTGATTTCAAATAATAGTGGGCCCTCTAGGGCCTATATACATTTTCAGGAGATTTTAAAAAGATAAAAAATTAATGTGCTAGGACACATTTTTTATTTTATTTCTTTAGAATAAAAATCAAAGTTGCTTTGTCATTATATTAACCTGTATTTTTTATATCATTTTCTTCAGCAACTTGAAGCTTTGCTGTTTGCATTTCGGTCAATTGCCGAAGTTGGAGAGTATGGCGATGATGAATGTGTTGATAATCTCCTTCGCCTCTTACCACAAATCAACATGTCAAATGTAACTTTAGCATCTACTGCCCTCTATATGCTAGGTGAGTGTACATGATTTTAGTGTATATTGATGTTAACAAAGATCGAGTGCTGGCAGTATTAAATTAGTTCCTCCTCCTCAATTATTGGTTATTTTATTGTTTTGCTGTCTTTATGTAAATTGTTTTTGCAATCTTTCTTTCAATTTATAATTAATGTGATTTTATATGCCCTTTTAATTTCTTCCATTTTTAGCTTTGAATTAGGTTTTATGTCTGGTTCTGTGCTTTTTATTCATTATTACTTGACTTTCAACATTTTTTTTATGTATGTGTTGTGAATTTATTGAATTTTGCCGTGTTTATATTTTTAATTTTTTAGATTGCAATAATTGTGATATATTCATTCAGTGAGTGATATGCGATGATGTGAAATTGACTCAGAATGATTCAGTATTCTATTTTATTATTATTTGTTAATATTATTAGTATTATTATACCTTAGTAGGTGATTGTGACCATAATGTATAATTAGTTCAGCTTAATCAGTAAACTGAATTATATGTATGAATAAAAAGTTGTTATTGTTATTATTAATTTTCTTTTGATAAATATATTCTGTTGCATGAGTACTTGCCTGGATAAGCCAACAATTTCTCCTATAAATTGAATAGGGAGTGAGGATGTGTACTTGTGCTGGGCTATTTATGCAGGATGCCATGCACCGACTCTTCCATTTATCCTCAAGGAGTATTTTTTAATTCATGAAGATGAGAATAGTTACTTTATTGAGGTTAAGTATCTTTCTCATAGACATTAACATTTGTGTAATTTGTCTTTTAGAGGCTTATTCTGAATGGCTTGCTGACATGCCAGAAGCTCTAGATAGTGTCATTCCTCTGGTGCTCTCAGGTATGTCTCCAGATTTACTCTGGAGATCATTTTCAGCTTTGTTTAGTATTTTCACACTTGAGTCTTCAGCTGGGCACTCACTGTAGTTGACGTGATTCTATATAAATGTCAACACCATGATACGTGCAACTAATCATTTTTAATGAAGATCCATTCACCAGACAACCAATCAGCAATCAGCAGACAGTGTGTCGCATCATCTAGTTCTCAAAGGAAGTGGAGTTACTTTCGACGGCCGACGTTCTTAATGACCGTCGTACAACGCAGTAATTGCCTGACTTCCAATGCGCATCCTTGTGGGCCTCTAAAAGATTTTTGAATTTATTTGAAAGGTTGTTTTGGTTTTTTTTTTCTTTTTCCCATGCCCTATATTGAGGTGCTTCTTTGTTTGGGACAAATTTTACATAATCATTATTTATTTAAAATAATATAAAAAACAATTTTTTTCTCTATTTTCTGTAAAGTGCTGTATCCTTATATAACTGGAATCTATGGAATCATTTCCACTAAATCTCATTTTCCTATCATTTTGTATTTAAAGGTTTAAGTAACCCAGATCTGGCTGTACCAGCAACAATGTGCTTAAAGGAGATAACTAGAGAATGTGCCCTGGATATGAAGCCACATGCTGATCGTGTCTTAACTAGCATACAGGCTGCCCTCAACTCCAACATCTTGAAGGTACTGTATAACATTAATATTATAGAGGGCGTCATACATTTAATTATGGAATGTCTAAATGAGACGTTTTGACTATTTTAGTATTAACCTTATTAAAACATTTTATTGAAACATCTATGTATTATATATGCTTGTTGGTTAAAAGTGCCCATCTCCCATTTCCAGGGTCCTGGGTTCAAATCCTGTGTAGCTGGATCAACTGATAAATATACCTTTGTAGAATTACCAGTCAAAAATTATAAATGTAACTTACTGACCAACAGCAGCACTTACTTGGCTAATAGCAGCTCCACTTCATAATGAGAGACATTAAGCTCTGTTCAGATTGGACTTTTTTGGTCAAACTTTCATGGTTATTTTGGCTCATGAATGTCCAGCATGAACAGTCTGCACAACACTCCCCTTAGTCAAATGTATGTATGTACTTGTGAATTGTAATGGCCATTTTCATTGCAATATAGTATGTAGCCATAGTCTTAGTCATAGTAAAAAAACCTGCTGTTATGTAAATTCAGTTGCGAATGATGGTTATGGTACAATTTGTCCAAGGTAGTGTTGCTTTGTCTTGGTCAATATTAGTGCAAACAATGATTTAATTTTTATAAAGCATCATTCAAAATTCAAGATTAAATTTTTGGTCAAATACAAGTAATAATATAAATATTTTGCAAAGAGTGACCGGTTTGGCTTGTCCTTGCAACAAATATTAAAACATTAAAAGCAGGTTAAAACTTCAAATCGGCATTTGGCTGAAGTTGTTTTACCTCTTCCATATTTCATTAAATTGTCTCATTTTCAATTCTTTCTGTGTTCCATGTTGATGTAACAAAATCATCAAAATTCCAGTACACCATGTGTACTAATATGGTTTCTGAGGTTGTCACAAAGTTTCGGTGAGATTGCTCTGACCATCATCAGGAGAAAATATGGTGATAATGTTATGCAACCTATTCTGCTAATTTAATATACTGATGAAGAAGATAAATTTATTGTTAACTTTTAAGTGTGTACATTGTTGATGTAGACAAAGTGAACTTTAATTGTAAACGCATCTTTTTATTTTTAGTCGCGGGAATGTATACGGCTGATGGCGTCAGTTGGGTTTGTGCTCTCCACATTATCTGTGCAAGAGATCCTGCATTACCTGGATGTCATCGTGACACCACACCTGCAGCATCTGGAAGCCGCGTCCCATGAACAGGTGAGGGGTCAAGTTATTTTTGCTGACTCAGTGCACAACCGTTGGCCAGAGGCATTGCATATTGAAACACAATTGTTTTATGGACGACCACTATTGGGCAATATATTGTACAGATAGCATTTCGTGCTGAAGGCATTATTTTGATAGAGATAATTTTCCAATTTAAAAATAAATTTCTTTTGCAGGCCTTTCCAAATCAAACCTGTCTTGTGATTATAAAAGAAAATTGTATAATATTATAGTATTAAGAATAATGATAATTAGGTATTTATATCAATATTTTTTTGCATGATATAAAGGTAAACAAATAAGTAGGAATTACATTTGTATATAATATATAATACATATATAATGTTTAAACAATTGGTATAACATCTTCTCATCAGCCATCTTCTGTAAAGAACCATGTGAGTCGAATGAGCAGTTGCCATGGTGCATGTAAATACTGCATAGTAGTAATATAATAATTAAAAATACTCTGTGGATTTTAGTTACTGAATGCATGCAACATTAAGCATGCATACCTCTGCCCTTTGCCTGAATATCGAACAATACGCAGACCGTACACTTACACCACTATCAGGATTGGAGGGGACATCACCTGTCTTTGGGGACTCCCAAACTGGGTCTCACAAGCATTAAAGTGTATAATGTGAGCCTTAGTGATTAAACCATTTGCCCTGCAAGTGACTACTAAATTGAATAGATGTGCATGTTTATTAAATATTTGACTACTACTACTTGTTTATTTACCAGAACAGCAATGCAATTTGAATTTAGTGGAAAAAACATGTATCCATGAGTGATTTCTCTCTTGTGTATATTTCAAATACCCAGAAGACAGTTGGTTTAGCATCAGTAGCTTTAATCCCCAGGTTAAAAGAGTTTTGGACATCAAATTTTTCTTCTGCTATGCAACCCTATTATGCCTCTCCATAAAATATGTACAAATCCATGTAATATTCACTATGTGTGTACACATCCTTACATTGATTACTACATTTTCAAAAACCTTTTCTTTTAATGAGGCGTATAAGCTGCATTTACTCAGTTCAGTTGATAATGATGCATGGAGACTAAACCACAGTAACCAAAGAGTCTAGTTAGAATGAACTACTCTTGAGTACTGGAAGCATTGTTCATGAATTCAGAATATGGTTATGTAGCCAATAGACAAGTTACTTTGCATTTTGAAAAAAGAGTATTAATATTTTCACATTCACTCTGTATTCTACCTGTATGCAATTATCTGTGATACGAAATCGACTTGTATTTAAAAAAATTATAATCTTTTCGATAAAGGCTTGAACCTTCCTCTAATGAAGGTTTGAGCCTTACTTTGAAGTAGGCTTGAACCTTCCTCTGAAAAAGACTTGAACCATCCTCTGATAAAGGTTTGAGCCTTACTGTGAAGAAGGCTTGAACTTTCCTATAAAAAAGGCTTGAGCCTTCCTCTGAAAAAGGTTTGAACCTTCCTCTAAAAGGGGCTTGAGCCTTCCTCTGAAGAAGACATAAGCCTTCCTTTGAAAATGGCTTTAGCCTTCTTCTGAAAAAGGCTTGAACCTTCCTTTGAAGAAGACTTGAGCCTTTCTAAGAAGGCTTGAACCATAGCCTACTACTGTACATTATTTACTTAAGTAGTTAAAAAAAAATGAGTGCTATTCAATTCTCAGATGAAAATATGAGTATTTCTCACTATATATAATTATAAAAATGTTTTTGTTGTGCAGCCCTCAGCAGCCAGTAAAGGAACCATCCTTGTGAAGGTGAATATGCTAGCCAGCTTGTCAGCAACACTTGACATACGCCGTGAAGACAAGGAGAACCAGTGCTTAAGCTCACCAATCACCACCAGTCATGACCCTCAGCCGGTGTCATTCCTTCTGCAGAGGGTCTTTCCTATCTTGCAGAAGGTACTGGCAGTGTGGGTGTGTGATCTTGGCATTGTGCAGGTATCCATTTTATTAATTTAGTTTTGTTTTATTTTTTAGAATCTGAATTTACATACCGTAAGACATGCTCCAACCTATATTTATTGTTGAGAAATTATGAATTGGTTTAAGATTGGTGACTATACCCACTGCCTATAAATCTGCTAACCCTACTGTCTAGCAAATCCATCTTTTAATAGTAAACAAACACATATTGAATGAATCTTATACTTATAATGTTGTAAAAGAGTAATTTCTCTGTTATTTGATCTTTGTAATTGTGATTCCAAATTTTAATCCTGTTTCAGTCAATTTGTGAATTCCTGAAGCGAGCTATTACTACGTTATTGGACGATGTTGGTCCGATGGTGCCAGGCATCTGCGAACTCCTTGTCCAGATCTACACTGCGTCTCCTCACGTACCTATCTTAGACCTCTCTCAACAGGTAATGTACAGAATCAATTGTGATGTTGATAAACTGCCTAATTAATAAATGTGACCTTTGCAAGGTCACATTATCTGGGTTTTTGTTCAGTTTCTTTTTCCACCTAATAAATAAATAATAATAATTTGATTTATTAAAAATTTTATTTATTTCTCTCTGTAGGTGCTATTGTTATTCGGCCATAATGAGACATATTCTGGAAATACTCGGTCACTTATTCTACAACTGACAAACAAGACTCTGTCTCTCTTCCAATCAGGTAACAGGATATAAATTTTGTTTTAACTTCTTTCACCTGGGAACCAACCTACTAACACACACACACCTTTGTAGATACAGAAATTATATTCCAGATTTCACTATTCATGGGATCCCATTACACATAGGAAATTAAAACATACATACATATGCTGATGGTCAAGACATTACATGTTTATTGCATTGAATATTCTGTGTGTTAAAACACAATCGCTGGTGAATCAGTTAAAAATGAAACCCACCCAAATTTGCAGTTATTTGTTGAAATGTTCGAGCTGTGCTACTTGTTTTTGTGCCTTGTTTACATTTCCAAAGAAAAACAAGTTTCCAATGTATTATGGTTGAACAATAGATGTTATCAATTATCTTATCAAAATATTACACCCACATTTTACAGGCATGACTACTGCCCTTGCTGTAATCTAAATTTAGATTATGCAATATACAGTAGTACAATTGTCAATTGTAGTCATTTTCATTTATACATTTCATGATCTAATTTTTTTCTTATTAATTATCATAATTTGTGTTCATGAACTCAATTCCACCCCATTTTTTATATTTGTAAATATATTATGGTATCTTTTATTCAAATAATTTATACATAAAACAGCATCTTGCAGTCTAAATAAATCCGAATTACAAAACTGAATTGTTATTGTTATTGATAAAAACAGGAATTCCTTAGTTGTGTTCATTTTATTTTGTACTTCAGTTGTTGTCTTTGTTTATAATTTTTGTGTAAATCTATTCATAATTATCTCAAATGTATACCAAGTAAGGGGTTGTTCACAATTTTCAACACTTTGACAACCACGTTATTAGGTGAGGGGTAGGCAATTTGGTACACTTTTGCATATGCTGAAAATGTTGATTCAAAATAACATGCAGTATTTAAGATATAGACTTATAACCAATTATAATACAGCAATGGATATAATATAGATTTTTATGTAACTAAGTACAGTGCTTTAGTTGACTTCACAAAAAAATGGAGAATTGTTTTGCAAAATCAACAATTTTTATGTACACTTTCAGAGGGGAAGGAGGTGGTACTAAATAAATAAATAATTGAATAAATGTTGATTTTGCAAAACCATTCTCCATTATTTTGTAAAGACAACTATTGCAATTAAATTGCAATAGAGATTTATTTATTAGTATTATCGTATCATAACCGCTTAATTGAATAAACTATATACATTTATCTATGAATACAGGAAGCATTCGTGAACATACAGAAGTTATAGAGGGGTATATGTGCCTGTGTACAAAGATTCTTAAAACGCAACCAGACATGTTAATCTCAGAGGACGTGAACCCATCTGCCATATTCCAATGCGGACTTGTCTCAATCACTTTACCAGAACAGCCAACTGTCAAGGCGACATGTAACTTTTTTGTAAGAATTTTTTTAGTTTATTTGATAATACTAAACTGCAGCATTCAAATGAATATTTGTCTGAAGTGCTCAAAAAATTATATTGAATAGTCTTTAATCCTCGTCCGTAGCATAATGCTTATGCGCTCTTGTGCGGTGGTCCGCAGAGACACTGATCCCTAGGGCCCTGGGGGCCCCTACCTATAGTGTCCTTGATGTGGCTCCCTGACCCATTAGAGATTTGTTGATACATAGCAGCATAATGTATCTCTGGCATCGACTGTAGGACATATATTATGATGGATTAAGGGTGGGAGGTAGCTGCCCCCAGGCCCCCTAAATTTGTGATTTTTTTTTTTTAATGGAGATAAAATTATATTAAAATTTCAAGTGAATGATATTTTTTTGCCATCTAAGGCATCATAATCATAAATTTTCTTACCTCAGCCCCAACCATGCTGGGTCTGAGGTGGTATATACCCTCTGTCCATGAAAGCCCCTCTTTGGCCCACTCTATTCCAAATTCCTGGATTCACCACTGATATCAAATATTAAAAACAATCACATCTAAAATCCCACAATGGAATTGGCGATTGGAAATCAAAAGTTCCCCTAGTTTCATACTCGCTTTTGTCTTGTTTACTGCATGTATTGAGGATCCCTAATGATCAGCTTTGGCTGGATGGACCACCCTCATCAAAGATTGTTGAAATGTAAAAATAAAAATAAAATAAAATAAATCTCAGAAAGCCACAGGGCCTCCGGCACCAGCGTTACGTCACTGACCCTTTGTGGCCCCAGTGACCTAGATTAATTACTGGAGTAGTAACTATTTAGGTCCCAGTCTCCTCCTGGGCGAAGTCACCACCATCCTTTCAGGTGTTTGTACTCTTTTGCAAGTTATTATGTATCTTTGTTATTCAAAAGGTGACTTTGATGAAATACCTCCACAACTTCAATTTTTTTCATATTCTGTTTATCTCGTCCAGGGTTTTTATTGTCTAGACAAAAATTTAAATGCACTTGTCTTTTCCTTGCAAATTTTTGATAAGATAAAACTTTATTGGCATGAACTGATAACTTTGTTTACATTAGTGATCCTAACTATTTACTTCTTATTATACTTAATAATTAGTTATACAAATATGTTTGATTGAAACAAATAATGGTTTTCAGTCTGTCAGGAAATTGTGTACATGATTTGGTCTGATCAGACATCTGCCAAGTTTGACAAATATATCTGATGATGTATGCTCAGCTTAAAAACCATGTTATCAGAAGTTTTGTTTTAATGCTGTAATCTTTTAATTTTATAGAGTATATTTATATCACAGTCCAGTAAGATGCCGTTGTTTAGCCAAACAGTTACTCAACAGGGACGCGCCCTTCTTGAGTTATTGATAAAGGTAGGAACAATTAAATACTTCTTAAATAATTATCAGTTATAATTAAACATACATATTTTGTAATCAGATTTTGCAGAATCTGGTGTATGACTATTTGTTGCCAAGGAAGAGGTCAGGTTTTTGACTAAACAGATGTCTGTGTCCTGACAAGACACTTTTATCTGCATTTGCCGATTTTTTATTTTTTTATTCATTCGGATAAATACATAATTACCGTATATAAAAAACATCACAGAACAAAATATCAGCAACATGTTAAAAAATAAAGGTGACAATACCCAGATGTTAAAAGGATTCCAAACTGGTTACTTGCTACTGCCCTGAATATAGCTTTAATTATAGAACCGAGTGTTCCTAATGATTTAGACCAAATCTGCGCATTAGAAAAATATAAATTATAATTATTTGACACCAGTGTTCTCCCAAAGCACGATTCGCTGGCATCATTTTTCCGAAATATAACCCTCCTGACCGATATAAAAATATGAATACCTTTAAGTTACTAAACGCGATTAATGACTAATGCTTCAAGGTGGAAGGAGGACCTGCTCTTAAACCTCTTTGGTGTTTCCCACGTTGTTTGGTGCGATACGTCACATCAAATTTCTGGGAAGTATTTTTATTGGGAGAACACTGGATGCCAGTGCAATGTGAACACCATTCCTTTTGAATTCTGGGTGGACTCTTTTTTTAAAGTGGACAGAAAGAAGGTTACAAGATGCTGCAAAATGTTAATATAAGTTTTTAATGTTGCTGATATTGTAGGAGGAAGCAAGATCTGTCCCTGATTCTTGGTGAATATGAAGTTAAATATTCAAAATCTATCGGTAATTTTTGCAGGCTGTTAGTGGCGCTGCCCCTAGGTCGCTGGTGGAGCTCATGAGTGACGTCATCTTCTCCTTCAGTAAGCACTTCCACGCTCACTTCGTAAGTGTCATGCCGGATCTGATGATGAGTCACAGTCTGGAGTTGCCGCGTGCGACCAAAGTACAGCGGGAACAATTCGCTAAAAGTCTGTTGAGGTAAGGTTTTGATGTTACACTTGCTCCACATGGTCATGTGCTGGTCACATGACCTGTGGCATATTCCCAGTTGTTCTAAAGCTCTGTCCAGACTATCAAATTTTATTTGACAAAAACATGGTACATGCCTAAATATGGCCATGATGACATCACACCATGACCATATATAGGCACGCCATGACTATATGGGCATACAGTAGTATGATCAAGTCACAAATACTGTGTACTTTTGTGATAATATAAAAAAAAAAAATTTGTTTAAATGGAATGTACATGTCAATGGCGGATCCAGAGATGTCCAAAAGGGTTGGGGTGGGGGGGTGACAACACTATCAATCAGTCTGCACAAAATGTTTGTTTCCTAGACACCTGAAAAATAACCTCAGAGACGTTTTGGGAGATCAATAATTTCTTTTTCTTTCTTTTGTTTTTTTTTTACTTTTCAAAAAGGGCGGGGGAGGAGGGCTGGATCACCCCCTCCTAAATCCGCCCCCTGCTTGTATACGTGTAAAGTATGTGTCTTTTTTGAATACCTACCTAAATATCAACCAATTCTCAAACAACTTGATAAACTATTGTCAAAGTTATGAGTAATTAAAGTATTATGGCTTCTCTGGTACTAAAGTATACAATACTGGCACATTGTTATGCTAATTTTTACTCAGTTTAACATATAGCAACTGTATGCTGGTTTTTATTTATTTATTCTTTTTTTATTCAGAAATACACTTTCAATACAATGTACTGGTTTCCAAAGTGGTTCAGTTAAATCCAAAAATTAACGATACATGTAATTAATAAAAGTAACTTAGCTGAAGTAAAACAACAAATTTCCATTGTACAATTTCAAAGTAAATTAGAACATATAATCAATAAAAATAACTTGCACTAATAAATGTAAAATGTTTTGGGATAGCATACTTCATATGTGTATGTAATTACAGAAAGGAAGTCAAACAAACTCACAGTTTCCATTAAGCCAAACTGTCAATGTGTAATACTGTAGTTGATTCTTCGATGACAGGTCAAAGTACTGGGGTTATGCCCCTATTTGACTTTCAAAACATGTTATAGATAAATAATTATCACAAAACCATATATCATAATCGACAAGTATGTGATACTGTTATTGAAAATGGGGCACGTACCCTTCCCTCTTTGTCATTGATTGCCATGTTTGGTCAATAAAATACTTAACAAACTAAATGCTACCTCACTGTCCTGTATGCGAGATATGAGTTACAATAAAATTTAACCATCACAGAATACAAAATAAAATGTTCATTCTAATTCACAACAGCATAACATATCACATTTATTTTATTGTTATTTCCAAAGAGTATGGAATTTTAAGAGGTTCGACTACCTTGATTTTGTATGCACGCAATGGAGCGTTAAATCAAGTATCGCAATGAGATGGGGGCGCCCTATTAGAGTTGAAATAGTCTTTGCTCGAAACTCATTTTTTGAGGACATACCCCTTCATGGCAATACTTTTTGAAATGAAATTATGTTCCAATGAAACTATATATAATTATTGTATTATATATTATTATGAAACCATTGTAATTATTATTAATTGACTTAGATTGGGGAGTGGATCTGATTTGGGGGAAGGGGTGGTTGCGTTGGGTAAAAAATTGACTCCTGACAGGATTTGAACACAGGACCCTCAGATTAGAAAGCAGGTAAAAAAAGTACAATATAATAATTAAAAATATAAAAATAGTTTATGCATATGCAAAATATAAAATTTAGAGTGCATTATGCAATGTAGAATAAATAATTAATATATAATGTAACCATTATGAAAATGACATGTTATAGAAGCCTTGAAGTTGTTGTAAGCAATATCAGTATTGAAAAAGATTATTTGAGATTATGACTTTCACTTTCTGTTTTGCAGTCGAACAGCTGCTAATGGGAGAAAATACCTTCCAAAATTGGTTGTCGTAAAGATGGATAGGGAGTATTTTT
>NW_022717183.1:265720-282803 GCF_011630105.1 Anneissia japonica
ATATATGTATATGTATATATAATAGTTTGCATTTTGCAAAAGATATTCTTCTACATGGCCTATGATTGTCTTAATACTTGAAGCTACAAATTATATACACTATGCTACACCCCCCCTCCTTTTCCCACATCATTCAATGGTGCCTATAGTGGACCTTGTGTTTATCTGCACGTAACAAGATTAATTTGGAAAATTTTACAGCTTATTTTTTTGAAATCAAAATAATTTATCATTGTTTGACTGTTTATGACACATGAACTTTATGGGCTTTTGTTCCATTGATGCGATAACAAGCTACACTACAAGTAGAATAACAGATAGCAGAACAAATAATACTTATCTATTCTTGACAACTAAATCAGAGTATGTTTAGTTAATTACACAGCGTTTACAAGACAAAATTGTGACTAAATGTTGCGAAATTTATTTACCAGTTTGAAAATCAAATAAAAGGACACCAACTTAGTATTTCAATGTCATGTCATTGAATGTAAAATGAATAACCTATATGTCTAAAAATGTTGTCTGATTGCTTATGGTTATATGTGGGGTCTAATCACAAAATAAGTCGCTTGTAAAAGTTGCAATAAAAAAATGAGTTTATAGTATGTTTAAATGAATCACATTATAAACGTAGTACTTGAATTGTTCTAAGATAAATAGATACAGAGGTGTGCACATTTGAAACTAATATATGGAAACTTCGTTTTGAGAAAATAAATTTCAAATTTAAACTAACCTAATTGCTAATTACAAGCTGAAAGTTGATTGGTTAACAAGTAAGGTAAAATCAACCATACATTTAAGCAGCAGAGATACACTGTACAATTCCTACATGGCACAATGCTCAAAGGTTGCTCAACATATTGTATGGATACCCAGTGGTGGATTCAAAGGAGGGAGGGGGGTGCCTAGCCAGCATCCCCTCCCCCTTGCTAAATTTTTCAAAATAAAAAAAAAAAACAGGGAAAAAGAGACTCAATTCTACCCAAATTTTGAGTCTAAGAGTGCCATTTCCGACCATCTACGGGTGCCATAACATAGATTTTCTTACCTCAACCCCAACCATGGTGGGGCTGAGGTAGTATATTCTCGCCATCTGTGAAAGTCACTCTTTGGGTCCCCTCTATTTCATATTCCTTGATCCGTCACTGATACTAGACATAAAAATGATGTTGTAAGACTAGACTAAAAAAAATTACTGTAACTAATAATAATTAGTTAGCATTTTGGACAGTCGTGGCATGCAACCAACTTGAAAAATTAAGATTTGGGCTAAAGTAAAAAAAATTTCATTGGCGTTCAAGCTAAGGGTATTGGCATCAAATTTACCCTACAATTTTAGACCCTCTAATTCTGATACTCCTCTAATACCACTTTTTCGTAAAACAAATTAACAATCTTCTATCTATTAACACTAAGTTAACCATCTATATGAACACCAAACCCAAAGACCACCCCAAATTTTCAGGTCAAAAATGTGGTCTAAAAGTAGAACGTGAACTGTACTTTGTTTCTCAGTCCACCACTATTTATAGTACTGTGTATTACATTACTTGAAAATACAACAAATTGCACATAGCATACCTATAAATCCCTGTCCGAACTAAAGCTTCAAATTTTATTTGACAAAAAAAAAGTGGCATGCATAATTATGATCATAATGACATATCATGACCGTATATAGGCACATCATGACCATATATAGGCACATCATGACTATATTGGTATGCAACAGTTTTTTGTCTGTACAGGACTATTAAATGGAAAAATGATTATATGTAAAATTTAATGTTGCATTGTTATATACAGTTGATAAAAGTATATTCAGTTTTGAAAGTCATGACATTGAATTTAAATAATTCTTTAACCTATGAGTGAATGACTTTGTCTAGAGGTGATAGGCCAATGACAAATGTCGAATAAAAACTAGGAAGATTTAAATTGTAATTCTTCTCATACATTTGATCCATTTTGGTGCATCTGGACATCAGCATGCATTAGCGTCTTCTTAGGCAAGTCCTCCATGTATATCGTCTGCAATCATATGAAGATGGTGTTGTCTATGGCTGTCTAAAATTTATGATTTGTTAATCAATAAAACCTCATTAAAATACACTTCCAACTTACACATAACATACTTACAGTGTGGAGTTAAAGTACTGTGACCAAACATATTGTTCCCCAGTGTAGAGCCAAAGATGACACAGTGCACATGCAGTTCTGACACCCTTCATCCAATATGTAGCCCACCCCCTACCTCTTTCAAAATGACAACCATACAATCCTGATATGACACAAAACCCTATTAGGGGCCCTGAGAGGACACCCTTACAAAGTACCAAAATGAACCGCATGTAGTGTTGACATGTTTTTTGTTCTTCTTTCAACTCTTTCATTGTTTGTAATATTTTATATGCTATAGGGTAAATGTACTTATATTGTGTTGTGTGATTGTTACTAATAGCCTAGGTAGAAACATATCATTAATTAATCTGAATCTGACTTGTCAATAGTTAATTTAATGATGTGAAGTGAACTAAACTGACCTCAGTCAGGGTCATGCTGCCAGTCTAACATCATCAGTAGGCTTGTTGAAGATTTAATGGTTCAAGATCAAAATATTAGGACTTGGAAATCAAAATAGCTTTGTTTGGGTCAGTGACCTCCACTGCATAATACCCAAGGCAATCCTGACATGACATCCCAGTTCAGTTTCGAGAAAACACCCAGTTAAAAAGCAACATCCTAATGTAGTCTCGCTTCCCCACCCCCCCCCAACCCCCCCCCCATGTGACACATTTTCCTTGTTGTTATAACACTTAATGAGATGAGAAACTGAAAAAATGAGAAAGAACAAGAAAAGAAAGATAAGGTAATATAACGTAAGGAAGAAAAGAGAAAGAAAAGATAAGGAAACATAAGAAAGACAAAGAAAGGGAAAAGAAAAGAAAACATAAGAAAGAAAATGAAAAGGTAAGGAAACATAAGAAAGAAAAATGCACATAAGATAGAACAAGGAAAGAACGATAAGGTACCATGAGAAAAAAAAAAGAAAGAAAAGGAAACATAAGAAAGACAAGGATAAGAAAAGAGAATGTGACATACAGTAAGAAAGACAAGGAAATGTAAAGATAAGGAGACGTAAGAAAGAAAAGGAAAACAGCAGAAGAAAGATTAGGAAAAGATAAGAAAAGGAAACATAAGGAGGAGAAAGAAAGAAAAGAAATAAAATGTAAAATATACCAAAAAAAACCGACAAATAATATCTGATAAAAAAGAAATGATGGTTTGTATAACTACGGCAAAGTGAGAAGGCAAGGTAGTTAAAAAAAGATAGTATTACTTTGACAAAATTAAAAGGTAGGTCAAAATTTTGATTTCTTGTGTTGCCGTATTTTACTAATTTTCAATAATAAAATTTACAAAAAAAAAAATAATTTTTTACGCATTGATGATTCCTGTTTGTTCTCTGCCTGTTGTTTGACACTGCGCCTTGAGCACCAATTTTTTCTTGGTGATGTTTGCAGTTTAGAAATCATTATTATTATTATTATTATTATTGTTATTATTATTATTATTATTATTATTATTATTATTATTATTATTATTATTATTATATAACACAGCCTGGTATGTTTGACGTGCTATATTGCTATACCAATCAGCTTTAGACATGTTCATTAACATCACAATGTCACCTTCTAAATTTAATACTTTTTTTCCCCCATAATGTAGACATAGGTGTGTGTGTGTGTATGTATACAGTAGATAAACCTGAATCAACATACGAATACAAATCAAGCACATTTTTGCTTGCATATGTATGAAACTTTTACAAAAGAAATTCTGTCAATACAAAATCTGTGGATTTCTAAATTGTGTTTACCATCTTTTATAAAGAGTTGTTGGCCTATATTCTAGGGCTCCCCACCTTTTCACCTTTTTCCTACACTTCATTGGCAAACTTTTGGGGCTACGTGACATAGTATACTCTCTGTGGAAATTTTATCAAAACTCTAAAATACATCTGTGAATAGTCCTATACTGTCCTCTATAGGTTGATATGGAACAAGGTATGAAAAAAGAATGATTAACTTCCAATTAAACACAAATCGAATTACTCCCATTTTTTAGCTCTTTTGTTACAAAAATTCATTCCAGCCAATTGTGTCTATGCAAAAGAACGTAGGAAAAATCAGTTATATGGCCGATAATTTTGTTCATTCTAATTAAAAGCTTATAAATTATTTAAAATATGTATAGCGCCGCTATCCATCAAATAAGATGCTCATGGTGCTTGATGTGTGGACTAGTGAATGATGTTTGCCCCACCTTACTTGTTACCCTGAAAGTTAGTACGTTCTCTTGGGGGAAAAAATCTTGCAAGTTATTCGGTTGGGACTCGAACCCACGACCTTTAGATAACTAGCCTAGTGTCCTAACCACTAGACCACCAAGCTTGTGCTTAGTGGCTTGTACAGGGGTCCCAAGTTGGTAAAAATCCCGTCCAGCATCCCATGCAATCCAATCCAATTTTTTTTTATTTTTTTTGCTGTGCATGGTAAAAACCGTCAGCACTTACTTCCATGAGGCAATTGAAGTAAGTAGTAAAATTTACATGCAAATTATTATGAATTTGTGGGAGGTGAGTTATTTTCCGGGAGATTTTTTGCGGGAGGCTATGCTGATTTTCCGGAGACTCCTGCACTTTCTGGCAGACTTGGAACTCCAGTTAGTGATGATAAATGTGATCCCCAAGTAGCAATGGGCACTGCAATTATAACTGATGGCATTTTTTTTTTCGTCGGGAGAAATAATACAAACAATGTTTGAAAGTAGGTAATTCAGATATTGAAGTTTCCCAGCAGATCCGAGGCAGTGGTGGAGCCAGGATTTGCCCGACGGAGACGATGGTCAAGCGTTGCTTAGAGGTCCCATGTGAGGTCCCATTTTATCCGCACCTTAAATCCTTAGGTGTGAAGGTTATACATTTATTAGTATTGTTATTATTGTGTTATTCACTGAAACAGACACACTCCCCTAACCAAACCTCTCACCGTGAAGCCCAGCTTGTATGTGATTAACTCTCAAATTCAGAATTTTTTTGGCACTCGCATTTCAAACAGTGGCACACACTAAATATTGGTGTGTCCAGACTTATAATACAGTTCACCATTGTACAATTAAAAGAACAATGTAGAACATCTTGTGTATATTAACTGTTTTTTTTTCTCTATGGATCTATTTGTTTTGGACTGCGAGATTAAGCCTTTGAGATAAAGTGATAGCGATTCTATTGTGTTCTTAATTTCGTCAAATTACATCATTGTTGTGACATGCATTGTGTAAATATTAGAATGTTCGAGAATTCTGGTTGCAGATCTTATACAATAGTTTAAGTTTAGTTTGGGGTTTTTATCATTTTACTCAAAATCTTTTACTGTATTACTCAAAATAACTTTGTACAAGACTGTCATTCTATATCACAATTTTAATATTTTAATTTTATTGGTAGTTAAGTGTCCTGTAGGTCAAGTGTAGTGATTTTAATTGATTTTAGATTTTAATTTCGGATTTTTATGAAGAAACACTGTATGCCAAGCTCGGAAGAGTTTTAAAGCGTCTCCTTTTTTTCAGCAATATTTCACTATTTTAATTGTCTTGATAAATTTTGTTTCAAATGTATTGTTGTTATATAAAAATGAATTGAATTGAATACAGTAAAGTAGAACCCCGTCTTTGGGACAACTCTATTAAGGGACCATTTTTCGGGCACAAAACGAGGGAAAGTATATCTTATAACATTACGGCCAACCCCTATTAAGGGACACCTGTATTAAGCAGACACTTTTATGGGAACTAAATGAGGGAACTATATCTTATAACATTATGGAAAATGGCCAACCCATATTTAGGTGACACCCCTATTGCAGTAATCAGACACCTTTTTGGGCATTAAACAAGGGAAAGTATATCTTTTAACATTATGGTCAACCCCTATTCAGGGGACACCTCTATTAATTGGACACTTATTTAGTATCAAAGTTTTACAGTATATATAATAATTTTTACCATATTCAGCAATCAAAAGCTAATCATTTAGTCTCTTGTTGTCAGTCTTGTTATTATTTATTTGTTTTATTTATTTATGTTTTGATTATACTGTAGTGTATTATCTTATTTGATGTGGCAATGTTATAAAGTCACTCAATCAGAATATGTATTCCATAATCTTACAAAATCATTTGAGAAGTCAATGTTATTAATATTTAATATGGAAATGTCATTAATATTTAATATGGAAAAGAAATAACGAAACATAACAGACATTAATAAAACTTAAAACAGAGGCAACAATTGTGATTCAGTTCAGTCAAAATGTTTGTCACTTGATGCCACTGGAGCCCCTTTGCAGCACTAGACCCATGTACAGTAAACCCAGTTAAAAATCTTCATAAATACATCCATTTTGGATGACTACATTTTACTGTGTAATCATTATTATAACTATACTTAGGTACACATAGCTTCTTGAGGCTTTCCTGACTCTAGTGCCTTGACACCTAAGCCTTGGGGGCCCCTATGTAACCACTAGACATCCATCACTGGGGGAATGGCTGTATATTAATAATTGTTTTGTTATGCCTTTTATTTTTGATTAGGAATTTTCTAAATATTAAGCCATAGCTCAGAAATGACATTCTGTGAATTTACACAACTTCTAGAAACACATTTTGATTAGTTAAGCAAAAATATAGTATCCTGTTAATTGTATATCTGTGTAAACATTTGGAAATGGGTCACAAAGCATTGTGTTTACACGCATAACTCCAACATTGACGTTTTTGTCAGTGATCAAAAGCGCAGTGATAATTATTACGATAATTCTTTACTGATAATCCTTCATTGTGTTGTAAAACTATGCAGCACCAGATAAGCTGGACCCTGGATGGACATCAAGGTGAACCCTGGGCATGTCATTGCACAATGGATGTACAACTAACAGTAAACACCAGGTGGATGGCCGAGGCAGCTGTCATTCATTGACTGTCAAATAAGGCCAGAGTTAATTTCTGAATAAAACAAGAGTGCGAGGGAGTGGGAGGTAGTGGCTAGCTCTCCCCGACGGGGGCCCCTGGCTCCCCAGCCCCTCCCCGCTGGTGCCACCTCTGATGAAATGTCCTGTAAAACATAAATTGACTCATAATTTTAAAATTTTAACATAAAGGTGCAATATTTAAATTTTAATTCAGATTTCATTAAGTTCTAATTTATGTTAAATTCTAATTAGAGTTAGGTATGATTTATTACTCATTCCCATTAAAAACCTAGGTTAATGGATACATGGCATACAGCCCTGCTTCCCATACTTTTTGGGGTGGCAACCCACTTTCAAACATCCTATACTTTGGCAACCCAAAGCATTTCCCTTCACAATGCTATTTTCATGTTATGTGTTGATTACTTGAGCCTACGTAACTTGATCCATAGGGAAATGTTCTTTTTCTGCGGTAATTATGTCTTCAGACCACTTGATTGTTTATATAGTTGTATTTATGTAGTTGCTGTGTATTTTTCAGTTTTGATTTCAATAAGCAAAATCTTGAAATACATTTGTACATTAAGAGTTTACAGAGTTCAACTAAAGTTAATTATATGATAAAAATATATTTAAATTAACTAGTAATTAAATATGCTCATGTAATGTTGAAGTAATAAATACAATTACATCATTATTATTATACATATGGAAAAAAATGTCCCGTAATCCACTGTCCCGTATGTCACGTTGACGAAATATACATAACGGGTTTACTCCGTAAAAACGATTTGATAGTTTCGTACAACACTTTGGCATAAGTTAGTCAGATAGATACAATATCCATGAATAATGGTAAAATAATTACACTATTGGTAATTTTGGAGCGTTTTGCATGCTAACTATTGTTTTTTCAAGTCACTTTTACTTCATGTACTGTACGTGGTGAAACATTAATTAGGTTTAAACCTCGTTAATGAAGGTATATAAACTTTTCAATAATATACAAAAAAATCAGCTTAAATAAATGTTATAATGAAGCAGGACAGGCTCAAATATTTGCCTTATGTGTTTGAACTAGAACCATTTGAGTCTCTGAATGTCCCGTACGTCACATTTTCAAATAGCTTGGACCTGCCCTAGTACGGTTATCAGTACCTTAAAACTTGAATGACATGTATTTTGTATTTATGAGAAGTTCAGAAGTTGTAATTAGATTTGTTGATCTTAGTTTAAGCTGAATGGTTGGCTGATATTGTTCCTGCTTCTTGTACTGAAGACCTTAATTGGTGCCTAATGGCTTAGCTCCTCAAATAGCTCTCACATTGGGAGTTAGGAGGGTTAGGGACAATGTTTGCATCCGTATGTGTCCATTGTATGTTGTAGATAAGTTAGGTGGCACTGCACTGCTGCTGCAGTGGGTCCCAATGGGGCTGTATCCAGGGGGTGTTTTTATGGTTCAGGAGAACCCCCTTTTTGTAGCAAACCCCCCTCCCCTTCTTTTCTGGCGAAACCCGCTCTTTAAATTTCCAAAATTGAGTCCTCCAACCCAACTAATGCACTGCAGACCCACCCAGACACAGACATTTTCAAACATATCTGCTTTTATAGCATTATTTAGACCCATAAAGCACAAAAATCCTCTTGCTTTCGGGGTTTCGCCGACCCCACCGGGGCTTCGACTGTGGACCTCACGCCCAGAAAACCCCCCTTGGAAGAACTTGGCTACGGGCCTGCAGAGTCCATCATTCTAAAAGTTAGATGTTAAAAATTAAAAATTAAATTAAATCTATTTTATCTTACTTTCAGAGAGAGGACGAATAAACGGCAATTTCGTGATATTGTGAAAGAGTTTAGTCTTCTATGTCGAGGACTTCTTGGGACTGAATATGCTGATTTTTGAGATCATGGATGTAAGTATAATCTTGTCAGTGGCCAGATACAATGTCAATTTGAAATAGCCCACACAAAGATGTTGTTGGTGAGTGGGACACCAGTTTTGATATTGTGGAATGATTATTGTATTATATTTCATTTAAAATTGTTGATTGATGGTATATATATATTTTTAATTTACATCTCCTTTTTCTTTTTGAATTTTTATATATTTTTTTTATGTTATTGAATTCAGTATGTTATTTTTCTTTTTATTGTCAATTTTATTATGATCATTTTATCATACTCTCTTTTCAAATTGTTTGTTAACTTGCATCTAGTTCATTTTTGTTTTTCTTTGATTAAGGGGCAGTTGGCTCTTCCATGGGTTTAACAGTCCCTATCCATTTTCTAAATGCAAATTTAAATAAACAAATGAAAAGAAATAAATAAAATGAGGTAAACAAGTTTGCCTCATGACGAAAGTGCGACGCGAGCCAACAACGCTAAGTGCAGTTAATCCATACATAGAATAATATCCAATCAGAATTAAGAATATATTTAAGAGTGGTGTAACAATAGCCACTACCAATAATCTATTATATAAATAACTAATGGAATGTATTTTAGGAATATTTTTAGGGTTAAATTTCTGTTTTTTTTGTTTTTTTAAAATGGATTCTGGAAAAAAGGTGGTCTACCCCTTACCCCTCCTGCTTTAAACTTGGCTATGATACACATATTTAGGGCAGAGTGGTTTAGTTATCTAGGGGAAACTCGTGGTATTTGGTTTGATAAAAATATATTTCAGTCTTGAGTGTTATCAATTTGAAATTCGATAAGTTTATGCTGACCAACAGTTATTGACTAACTTATACACCACTTGCCTTTATAACACTTATTGATAATTTGTCAAGGAGTTTGATGACTATTATCACTAAATGATTACGCCTAACAAAATATGTGAATTATCAGACAACTGTAGAAGAAGAACAACAATATTTGTGAAAGTTATTTTTGGACACGTGACAGATGCGATAGTATCCTCAAAGTGGGTATAAGGTTATTTTATAATACAATAACAATATTGTGATTCGGATTGATATACATCTTCCAGGGTGGGCGTATTATTGTTAGATTGAGTGTATATACACCGTTAACTGAATATTAAAACCTTCCTACTGTGTAACTTTTTCTGGCTGAAATAACAACCTACTTCAACGATTCCCAAGTTGTGGGTCGTAACCCCAAAAGTGGCCCTCCAATGTTTTTCATTGAATCACTGAAGCATCCTTGTGCATGTAAAGAACTAATCATATGTGTCACAGGAATAAGAAAAAGACTTTTGGTTCTTATATGCTGTAAAGCAATAGGAACCATTGCAATCGTCCATGCTTGTGCGTCGTGACGCTGACGTCATCAAATTCGTCTAAAGTTTCTAAACAATCAAAAACTTGAATTTCCAAGCACATGTTAGTTATGCATTTTATCATGCATGTAATATTGGTTATGTAATTGTGCCCTATTGCTTGAAAACATAAATATTAAAGCAATACACAAGAACTTTATTACCCCCACTATCTAATTAGCTGTACCCATATAATGTGGTTTATTGAATGTCTGTTTAATAGAAACCAGATTGTGGCTGACCTTTCCAAGTGATAATTGTACTCTGGGAAATGTACCAAAAAGCAATTTGAATTAAGAATTTCCAAAGTATATGTTTTAAGCTCTCTTTAAAGAATAGTTCTTATTTCGAATTAATACCTGTAGTGCAACATTTTACCAAAATGGCTGCATAAGAACATCGGCCCTCACAGAGGTGTGGTTATAATGATTAATAAACTAGTTACCTACCCCATAATCTCATAACCAGTCAACAAAATTATTTCCTGGGAAATAGTTTGGGAAGCGCTGACTTACTTAATCATAAAACAGTGGAAAATGGGAGGGTTAGAGACATGACCTTAATCTGGCAGTCATTAGGCCTACAGATGGTGCAAATATTTATTAGCAATTGATCTACAGGTCCCAATATTGGTTCCAGCATCTTAAAATTAGCTGCCAGTGCCCCAAAAGTGTGGTCCAGGAGCCGGCTTGCTGAGACACCCAGTAGGATCCATGTTTCATTTAGTTAGATTCCTAATTCAAACAATAACAGACACAAAGACATTAGATCAAAATATTATTTTCTATACTAAGGTTATTGAATATTTTTTTTTTGTCTAGGTTAGGGGGACCCTGCGGAGCACTGGCCCCAACTAACCCCCTACCCCATCTCGGCGGTAGTGCCAATAGCAAACTACATGGCCCAGTGCAGGGTAACCCTGCATTGATCTGTGCCTGCATGTACAAATAAGTTTATTTTAAGTGAAATTGACATTCAATTATAATTTTCTTTGGTTTTATTGTCTTGGCAGGGTTGTTGTAAAGTACAGAAGGCGGCTCTGCATTGATTATGCCACCAATGTTTGCTGGATGTAAAGGCTATACTGTCAATTCTGGCGTATGTGATATTCAAATAATATAACGTTTGGCGATAAAGAGCAAGGAACTGTCTACATCTTGGCCAATTACAGCATTGGCATTGCTGTGGATGTTCACACTTTCAACAATCAATTATGGATGAATGTGTGCTAATAATAATTGTTGTGGATTTATCACTGAATGTTTAGTTCGCTGCTGTTTTCAATTGATGTAGTTGTTTTTTTTTCGTTATTTACATTTGTTAAAACGCTGCACATAATAACAATTTTCTGCGGGGTTTATTGTTGAGGAGGGTTTCTGAGAGGCATTTATTTGAGGGAGGTATTAAAGTTTTTAGTGTAAAATTCTAATATTTATTAATAGAATGTGTTGAAAATTATGTTGCTTCCATAATTTTGTTTACAGTAAGTTAGGGGACATGTATTCATGGAAAAAATAAATGCCTCAGGGCATTTATTTGAGGAAGGTGTTTATTCCAAATGAGGCTTTGAAGGGGGTGTTTATTCGAGGGGAGCATTTATTCAAAGCTGGGTGCTTATTGGAATAAATATGGTATGTCATTAACCAGATGTAAATATACTTTTCTTAAATTGAAATAAGCCAAATAGTGGAAAGTCACAAAACAATGTTGTATTTTTATTGTTATTTATGAGTTTACTTTATTTACTATTTATTGTTCAGTTTTTGAAATCTGTGAAGATGGTGCCTATTACAATAAACCAATATGCATGTCATACCATGCATGATTCAATTAGCAGTGAATTCAGGGTTCTCTAGACATGAGGCAAATTTTTAATACCTGGTAGGGGTTTGATTTTTAAACATTTTATAAAACAATTTTGAATGAGGGTAACATAACCCAGCGAAACTGAGCAGTGATCTTAACTATGTCTATGAGTGTTGGAGAGCAGTGGTGGCCCAGCGGGGTGCAGGGGGCCATTTGCCCACCCGTCGGACAGGCCTGGACCACCCTGTCTTCCGATGAGGTCATCAGACCAAAAATAACGCTATTTTGATGGCCAATCCCTAATATTATGATCTAAAAAAAATGTTGACCAAATTAAGCCATAAAATGTCTCCCCATAAACCCTAACAGGGATATTTTTATTCCAGGCCGTCAACCGAGGCTTCGTCGTCATTTTGGTTTGGACCCCTTCATCGGACACGTCAGCCCCTTGTTGGCAACTTTCCGGTGCCACCACTGTTGGAGAGCTAATCATTAAATTTGACTTTAGAGCATTAAGGGTCTGAAATTTTAGAACTTTCCATGCTCTATAATCCAGGGGTCCCAAGTTGGAGGAGAGTAAGATTGCTATTGGATGATGTAGCCAATAGACAACTCGATATTTAGGATTTTTACCTTTGCTTACAACTGTGAAATAGTGCTTACCATTCTTGTGTTAAATGTTGATGTAGCCATATCTGCTATCTTCTATTATATGAAGATGGGGTTAGGGGTTTTCAAAAAAGCCCCTTCCCCTGTTGTAAATCTCTCCAGTGCAATGTTAGAAAAGATAAAATATTGTAGAAAAAAATTAAAACTGCAAAAAGTTAGGGATAAGAAAGGTAACAAGAGTCAATGTAAATATGATAATTTTGAGATAAAGGCAGATGCACTCGATCCATGAAAAATATGGGAAACATTATGAACTGAATATGCAATGATTTTTATCTATCTATCCACCAACTCAACATTAATGAAAAGAAAAAAATATGTGAGATGCATTTTTATCCTAAAAACAGTGTGGCCCACTATCCTGATCACAGCCTGCAGCCCTAAAGACTGCCATTCCCCTCACCCAGTCTCCAACCAACAGGGTGTTGGGAATAAACGCCTGCAGCACTGAAAGAATGGTGTGCTAACCTCCTGCCCCAGATGACTGTCTATCTACCTACCTATCTATCTATCTGTCTATCTATCTATAGTGGTGAAGGCGATGACAATAAAACAAAAGTTAAGCTGACATATTTTTTTTTTATTGTCATTGCCATCACCACTATATTATGGAACAACATGCTACATCATTTCACATTGATACATCTTTATATGTACTGTATGTAGTGTGTATGTGTGTATATATATATATATATATATATATATATATATATATATATATATATATATATAGATTAAAAAACTGTCTCTTATACACATCTAGATGTGTATAAGAGACAGGGTTTGCCCCGATGCTCTGGTTCATGTTATGACACTTTGAACACATAATGTTGGTACTTGAAGGCGAGTATCCTAGCCGACAGCTTCATTCACCATATTTTTCATACACTATTGTTTGAGTTAAAAAGAATATATAACAAAGATAAATTCATAAGTGATGATTATGTATTTGTATGTATACAGAATATCATCGGTTGTCGTATTCGATCGATGCTGTCTATGATAATAACAATATCCACATATCAAACGCGATGAGCATCTTACATTAGATGGATATGTGCGCTATATAAAACCACACTATTATTATTATTAATATACATATACAGTACCGTAAAACCTCAAATAGAAGCCCTGGCCTTTTTTGCGAACTTTGGATGGGCTTCTTCACGAGGCTACTTTTGCAAAGTAGAGGGTGCTTCTTTTCAAAATGAATGCTGTAAATTTTTGGAATTACTGCTGTAAAACAATAAATAGGACCAATAGGTAACATCATTAGAGTGTATTAATCGGCATTAAATCACCTAAACTACTGTGTAAACCACGCGTGTTTCTATTATTACTTTGTTTCTTTGAAGTTTATGTACAGTGTATGCACTGTCTCTTATACACATCTTGTATATGTATATATATATATAATATTTTACACTAGTTTGAATAATGAAACCTTCATAAATACTATCAAATGATGGTGTTTTATATAGTATGTATATATAGTATTTTCTACCTACCTAACTATTGTTATCGTAATATAAATAAGAAATGGAAGAAAAGATTGAACCTCCGAATTATGTTGAAAATTGAAAACACTGTTAAATGTAGTATAAGGCTAATGGTGGACTGCAATAAAACATTGATGAACTTATCTTTAACATTGTAATGGGTTTTTTTAAGATAATTGTTTATACAATTATATTTATTTATTTTTTTAATTCCTTTCAACAGCAAGTGCAATCACCATTTCAAGAAGTGCCCTGTAAACTAAAGCCTAGTCCATATTATCATTTTTTTGCTTGTATGCCCATGTATAGTCATGATGTGCCCATATATGGTCATGATGTGATGTCATCATGACCATATTTAGGTATGTCACATGTTTTTGTCAAAATAAAATTTGATAGTCTGGTCTCAGTGAAGCTTTAAAAGTGAAGCTGTTTTTAGTTGAGAACAAAAAAATAGTCCACTTCAACATGGACATTTCCGGAATGTCAATCAAACTTAACTACCGACCAATCAAAACAGGTCCAGAAATAAGCACACATTTTTTCCTAAACTGCACGATTTGCAAGAAGTGGGGCTTAGTGGAAAGATCCATTGTCGATTCATTCAGTGGAGATGTTCACCTGGGGAAGCGGAAGGGGAATTAGTTTCTCATTTTAAACTACTCATTACTTAATACACACTCCATCATACACAAATATATGTGCCTGGTCGAGCGGTAAGCAGGGGTGCTGTTAACTATACCGTTAAACAGTGATTGCTCCAGGATCTGCCCGACAGGGGGTGGGGGCTAAAGGTCCGACTGGGGGGGGGGGGCGCTAGGAGAGCAAATCGAGCCTCACTTGGCTAGGGGGAGGGGTGGGGAGCCGCCTAGGACTCACAGTGAAAGCCCCCTGGAAGCTACGGATATTTTACGAATTCTGGTAAATTTTTATTAGTTATTTGATAGGCATCAAGCTACCGTAATGACTTCATGTATGTTTTTTAATGTCGAAATTCCAAAACCGATTTAAAAAAAATTAAAACAACGAGAAACAAAGAGTATGCAATGTAATCAACTAACTTATTTTCAAATCTGTAATTTCATAAGCTTAATTCAATGTAAAAAGTAATATATACAGTAGTCGGATAACTTACAATTAAACGGCACGTGAATTTATGTTATTATTATTATTGTTATCATGATTGATAGTAATTGTTATTGTCGTGAGGAAATGGACAATAATTGGATTTGCATTAGGCGAACCAAGTATAGGTGTAATTTTGCCCTACCTGACGTGGGAATGTATTGAATACTCAGTACGTGTGAAAACAATTGCGAAACAAATCGCACGTTGTTCTCGGGTGGGACTTGAACCCACAATCTTCAGATCACTAGCCTTGCATCATACCTCTAGACCACCGAGCTTGCGCCTGATGGGCTAGGGTTGAATTCAAGTCAAAGTAAGCAGCGGGTACTGCAATGTTGATAGTAATTGTTATTGTCCTGATGGAATAGACTATCATCAAAATAATATGCAGTGCCAATTATATTATATTGAATCATAGTCCAATGCCAATGGGATGCAGCTCTATGTTGATAAATGTCACCATATGCAAGTGTGCTTTGTGAAAAGAACACCCAAATTTGATCTCAGTCTACAGAAAAAAGTTATGTCTAAAATAGATTGTGTCAAAATACTAAGCATAATAGTAAGTGAAAACCTCAAATGGGATAAATATGTTGAAAAACTGTGTAATGTTAAAATTCCTAAAAAGATTTTGCCTTTCGGAAGATGAACTTCTTACGAATTACAAAGGTTACATTAGGTCACTACTATAATATGCCTCCCCTCTCTGAAATGCTGGGTTGACCCCCAGGACATATAAAAACTTCAGAAAGATTACAAAAAAGATCTAAGAACTATCTTTAGAAAAACTACATTACCTATAATGAAGCTTGTCTCAGATGTAACAGTTTTGCTAAGCATTTGCAAAATAATCCAGAATTCTGT
The DNA here is from genome assembly GCF_011630105.1 of Anneissia japonica. Lineage (NCBI taxonomy): Eukaryota > Metazoa > Echinodermata > Crinoidea > Comatulida > Comatulidae > Anneissia > Anneissia japonica. Next base: position 282,012 of record NW_022717183.1, read on the forward strand.
AATTGGCTTCCAGAGCGTAGGTGTCAACTAATGGAATACACCCTTCGTAACTACAACCGTATATCACAAATCAGATGTAGGTACAAATAGGTATAAAAACAGTCCGATTCCATTTTTTGTATACCTGCTTAATTCTCAACATTAAGTTACAACTGATTCCCTCAGTCAAACATGGGGTTCGCTGATCAGTTATCTCGTTGTTTCGCAATGTGTTTTTTCTCTTTGCTGATTTGCCTGTCATTTTCCTTTTAATTATCCTTATTATTTCGATTTTTCTTTTCTTTTTTTTTTTGTTGTAGTTATCCAAATTTTGATTAAATTAATAAAAGAATAATAATAAAAGTTAAAGTGCAAATCTGTTTGTCCATGATTTGTTTTTTTTTTTTTTTATATTGTGCTTCATTCAGTGCTTGTTTTGATTCTCATGCATTCTTGGTGTTGTGATTTTGCTACCTTTGTATTTTTGATGTAAAATGTTTAGAATGTGAGATTATTGCTGTGCCATCTTCTTATTTCGTGATGTTTGTTGGATGTTCCCCTTTGTATGTTATATTTTTGCTTGTAACCTCTAGACTCAAATAAATTTGAATTGAATTGAATAGGCATACTACAATTTAGCTTTGCTACAAAGTACATGATGGCTTTTATACTTAGTAAGCTAGTAAAAAATGATAGTTGCAATATAATAATAATAATAATAACATAATAATAATAATATTAATAATAATAATAATAATAATAATAATAATAATAATAACATAATAATAATAATAATAATAATAATACAAAGCA
>NW_022717183.1:283016-289156 GCF_011630105.1 Anneissia japonica
GGTTATATAAATATTTGAATTTAATATCAATAGAGTTGGAATTTTTCCTTATCTCTGTGTGTGAAGTTTCACGAAATATAAACTGGGAAAAAAACTGCTAGGTCGCTGTAGCAAACCAAAGAGCGCCACCACCAATAACTGAATTATAATTATAATTATCAACACAAATGCTGAATAGTATGTAGTATACGGGATTAAAGTGAACCCTTAATCCGAACACATGTTAAATGAATACGTAAGCTGCTCATTTGTTAGGTAGGCCTATTAGAGGCAGTGTTCGCTTCAGACATTTGCTGACTGGTCAAAATAAGCTCGACAAGTGGTCCGAAACAAGGGACCTGCGTTTAGTGCGTCGGACCAAACCTCTTGTGAGGGTCAAGAGAATTGGGTAGATTTTAATACTTCAGAAAGGAAAAATGTGTACTTTTATTAGACTATAAACTTTAATTACAATAACCTGCCTTGGATATTAAAATTATCAAAATATTGTCTTGTCTCAAGGGACAAGGGGCCGTGTTTTTCCGACGAAGGGGGGCGATTGTCACATGATCCGCTGGTGCTGACATGACTCGAGGATATTTTACTTTAACCTCACGAATATTCACTGTTATATTAGGCCTATACGACCGTGTAAAGTGGAGGTCATTTTTGTTATTCTATAGCAACCCGGCGTCTTAATGAATATTTTTTGTGATTCGAAACTGATCAATCTCCCACTGCATGACTGTACCTGCGATTTGCATATAATGGCAAAACGTAGGCGTACCGCACTTACTTTAGTAATTGGAAACGTTATGTTTGCAATCATTCTTGAGCCGCATGCGTTACCTGTAATTTGCATAGAATGGACAAAGCAGTGATCCGTAGAATCATGGAAATTTCAATGCCAGAGTGTTGGCTGGGAAATGGCCATGGCTATCCCCACAGGCGAAAATATTTCACGACTCCTAAATATTGTTCGCTTTAAACTTTAAATAGTTTATTAAATTACTCTAACTCCATGATCTAAACACAGTAGTGGTACTTTGGCGTGTAGCGCCATACAAGGGCCGTAGGCCAGAGGCGGGGGTGATAGTGGGTTTTGGAGTGTAGTGTCCCCCTCCCGAATGAGAAAAAAATAAGCCGCTACGGTGCTAGAGGCCGAGGGCATCTTGACATAAGAACAATATTAAGTCCACGCCGCCTCACCCACCTTGTTAGTGTAAATAAGTAGTAAACAATCGAGCTCTCCTTTCTCCCACTGCTGGAGCGCCACTGAACTCATGGGTGCACTCTCTTTTTTCCCCTTTCCTCTCTTTAACTCAAATTTTCTCCCTCTTTTTTATTTTTCGGCTTGACTGACGGGGAGGGGGAAACGGGCCCTCATTTCCCCCCGCTGGATCCGCGCCTTGTTTCCTTCTGATTTTACAAACTCGTATCTGTTCAGTCTAAGCTCTTAACCTGTGGTTAATGTAAAGCTACCTGAACCCTGTTCTCTGTCCTGGACTTCAAGACAATTAATCCCACAGCAATTCTCACCCCCTTCCCATCTTTTTGAAATCTAGATCCTGCCAATATCCATGCAAGAAAAGAAAAGAACTTCTAAATTCATATGAAGTTGGCTTAGTTGAAATATTGTTTGACGATTATCAGTGATAACGTTAAAGGTGTAAGATATTTACGTGTAGCCAGTCATAGAGAAGCACTTTTAGGAGGAATTGTAAGACACTGAGGTCGGGGGGTGGGGCCTGTCTCTTATACACATCTAGATGTGGATAAGAGACAGATATATCACTGATGGGTAAGAAGAGAAAAGAAAGAGCGGAGAGGGAGGGAAAAGAGAAAGAAGGGGAAAGAAACGGAAAGAAAAAGGAAAAGAAAAAGAGAAGAGAAAAATAAAGACAAAAATAAAAAGGAAGATATAATGAACAGATATCACAATACCCGGCGACCCCTTCTCTACTTCAAAAAGTGTCCATATCGCATTTGATCTAAGCCGCCATATATTCTCCGCACTGCTGGCGTAACCACCGTTGGACAACGGGAAAATATCCTTCTATGGAAAATCTTTCCCCATTGAAGATGCCCTTATCACCCCGGAAAGTGCCTGAAACTCTCAAGTTTGGTTTTTTTGTTGGGGTAGGCCAATTTCCTCTAAAAATTGCACATTTTAGGGAGTTTTGTTCAATTTCGACGAAATTAGAATTAAAAACACAAAATAATACTTTCGCGCGCATTTTTTAAGGGTAAAGCTTGTGCTTGCCCTCCTTTGCCTTTTAAGTTATTTAAACACATAATAGTCCCAATGTCAAGAAAGAAAATTTAAGATAGATCGTTTTACCTAAAAGAAGGGCCTCAATGTGTAATGATGGTGAAAGAATATGTTTGTAATAAATAAAGCCATAATGAAAGTGCTTATAGTCAGTTTTAAAAAAACGAGTGTGGCCATATATAACAGAAGCGCATTTCTTGTTGAGGTAGGCCAATTTCCTCTTAAAATTGCACATTTTAGGGAGTTTTGATCAATTTCGACGAAATTAGAATTAAAAACACAAAATGTTTTCGCGCGCTTCACGCGCATTTTTTAAGGTTAAAGCTTGTGCTTGCCCTCCTTTGCCTTCTAAGATATTTAAACACATACCGGTAATAGTCCCAAAATCAAGAAAGAACATTTAAGATAAATCGTTTTACCTAAAAGAAGGGCCTCATTGTGTAATGATGATGAAAGAATATGTTTGTAATAAATAAAGCCATAATGAAAATGCTTATAGTCAGTTTCAAAAAAACGAGTGTGGCCATATATAACATAAGCGCATTTCTTGTTGAAGTAGGCCAATTTCCTCTAAAAATTGCACATTTTAGGGGCTTATATTATAAATAAGATAAGCCCTACGTCGTATTGTTTTCTATATATATATTAATTATTAGAATAGTCCGCTTCCTTATTTCAAGATTATTGCAGCATGTTATTTTAATGAAAGTAAAACGACACATATATTTCCTGGCCTTTCGAAAGAGTTTCGATAATGTTTACACAGATGACATCATATGCGCTCTTAAAAATGTCCTTAGTATTTTGCAAATGTTTTTCATCCAAGCCTCGGGTATATTTATTTTAAGAAATTAGAAAATTGAGTGAAAAGCTGATTATTGAACGTTTCTCATTTTAAATTCGGATATAGTAATACCGTTCTTATTCGAATAAACGCACTGAGGCGTTTATTATTGATAAAGGGTTTTAAAGTCAGGCTCCGGAGGAAATTTTTTTTTTTTTTTTCCTCCGGAGTCTGACTTTAAGGGGACGTTTATTGGAGGGTGGCGTGTAAAAAGGATACTTATACTAATATGAACCCTTAATTTCACTGTAAATGGTAAATAAAACAGATAATTATTTCCTTCAAATGTTATTCTTTCAGTAATTAATTAATTAATTCTATTTCAGTTCATCCACCCATCCATCCATCTATCTATCCAACCAACCATTCATCCGTCCGCCCGTCCGTATTCGATGAAACACTGTTTCCACGTTTCCTTGAAATATCTGTTTCTTCTTGGATCTCCGTACGACTAATCTATATCAGGATTGTTTTTGTTTTTAATATTATTATATCAGGCCAATTATTATGATCGTTATTATTAATGTATATCATTGTTCTTTTGTCCTACCCTGAATATTGTGTTCATAACGGCTTTTGTCCGCAATGTTTGTCCTCCGTGTTATATAATATAAGACTGTTGTATATTCATGTTTATTTGACGTCGGTGACCACGTAGTTAAAATAGTATATTTAATAAAATAATATATGTTCATGTTCTATATTCTATGTTTTTGTTTTGTCGTTGGTCATATCTCCATGACGAACTGTTGAGACAATATTGCTACTTTATGGTCCTACACAAACGATACATATTTTATCACGAAAATTACTGATTGACATTTTTGATAATGATGCAGGCTATCTTTACAATAACGATACGTTTTAGAATGTTTCTAATAATAGACCAACAGAGGAGCAGCACTCTTAGGCTTAATGTCCCATCCAAAGGACGAGGTACTATTGAAATAGAGTGTCTTATCCCAATAATGGTTTATAACATTTGAGTCAAAGCCCGACCCAAAATCCTGAACGTCTAAAGCTGCGACTTTTCTCAAATAAAAAGTATTTTTACCAGTGAGGAACCTAAATAACGACTTTTTAAATTATAACATGGATTTTTTTATTTATTAAACTTGATAACCATGGATTTTTTAAAGATTAATAAATGACTATTATTTTTCTTACAAAAAGATAGGTCTATCTCTACACAGAACAGTGGGGGCATCAGGATTTCCACGAAGGGTTGGGGGCGGAGAAGGGAGAGGGGCGACACAATGTCTCCGACGAGAGACCCAATGCCGCCGGCGAGAACTTATAGTAAGTTGGCGTGGTTAGGGGTTCTGGTGGGTAAAGCCTACCACCTAAGGACTCCAGAAGTGTATGAGTATAACATGAAGTGTAAAAATAGAGTCGAATGCCTTGGAGGTCCACCACCGCAGTTTCCACGAAGGGGGTTCAGGAGGAGAACTCCCGGAGGCTATGACTATACAATAATAGCGATTTTACAGTTAATGGTTAGCCCTGACTGTTTTTTAGATATTACCACAAAAAAAATTTAAAAAAATAAAAAAAATCGCGCTAAATATCTACTAATTACATATGGTAGGCCTATAGTTCGTTGACCTTTATCATTGATTTCAACATTAGCTGACTGCGATCATTCTGGTTAAACGTCGATTGTCGTCATTCAGGTTAAGCTCAATGACATAATATAAAGCAATACAATCCGGTACTCGCGGAAGTTTTCCTGTTCCTTGCTTCGAATTATTGCTGTTTCGAAATGTAGCATTTTGTGCGTGACAAGTTGGATATTTCCAAATCGATAGAAGTCAATAATTATACATTCATAACATAAGGAAGTTATAAAACTAATTGCAAGCCCATACATCAACTACAACAATTCCAGCAGACAAAGTGGCCTCTGGAGGCCACCATGGTGCTTTGACATGGTTTTGGGAAAATATCCAAGATGGTTTCAGGGGTGGGGAACAATTATAGAAAATAAATAGAAAAAATGGTGAAAAAAAATCCATCAATCATTAGTTTGTTGTTCCCTGTATGTGGTGATGTCATCCCCCCACCTTTCTTTTGCCTTCCTTCCTCTTCTTTTTCCTGGTTTTTGGTTGCCAATTTGTTAATCTCGTAGTCTATTGAAAAAGATAATTACCTTAATTTCTACTGAGAATGCCGTTTCCGGCCATAGCCAATCGAACATGTGACCAATGGTACAACTGAGTTGGTCTGGACACTCCTCCGTAGACGCCCCTCCTTGGCAACTTCTAATCGAATTCCTAGACCCCCCTCCCCCACTCTGATATCTACGAATATATTATGTCCATGCTATCCGGAAGTTGTTCAAATGGTTACATGAAGTTAAAAATACAAAATAGAAGTTTAAAAAAGATGATATAGATCCTGGCCTTAGTCTCGAGTGTTCAAATAAATGTACGTTTACTTTTTTTTAAACAAACAGTCTAAAATATATTGTATTTGTCGCGTTTTGAGCTCCTTTAAACAAATTTTATTCCATGTAATAATAATAGGACAACCTATAGAGTGTCCTACAGTCGATAGTAGACCTACGACAACTGCCTTCATGTTTTGAGTTATTCTGATACAGTTTTGTAATTTCAGTGTTGATAGTTAATACCGTTAACCATAAATTGTTTTTATAGCATTTCGATATTACAGTGTATTCGTACATACTGTAGGCCTATTATACTCGCTTATAAGCCGATCGTAATTTGCTATTTTAAGCCTTGAATAAAAAAAAATCTAATGGATTTTATGACGAATAGAGTGTAGATCGCGCCCTACATCACACAACCTCGACGATTCCATTTCAACTGTGTAGTACAGATCAGGGGCGCCCCCCCCCCACCCCCCTTTTTTTTGGGAGGAAAAAAAAGAAAAAAAGGAATGAAAAAGAAAAAAATGAGTCTAGAACGTCTCAAATATTATTTTCGGACGTCTAGAACACAAAAATTTCCCCCAAGGGCAATGTTGTCTCGATCGGCCCAACTTTCGCTCCCCATCCCCCCCCCACTTTTTGGACATCTCTGG
>NW_022717183.1:289388-346147 GCF_011630105.1 Anneissia japonica
GAGTTCTACCCGATGGCTTACAACCTGCCTCTTATACACATCTAGATGCCTATACGAGACAGATGTTAGGATCTTTCAAATAGTTTATCTTTGTAGAATATATGACTGAAAATTTAAAGATTAGTGTTTTAAATATAAAAACGTTATTCTTTGAAAATGACTTCTGTTTTAATAATCAAATAGGCCCTAGGTGAAATTTGAATCACATAAGTTTACTTTATTTATAGATCATAATAATTGCGCAGTTGTGTCAGTAGCAGGAGTTAACATTGAGCTCAATGACACAGTGGCCAACGTACCTTGAATCCCCGCCAAAAAGTTACCGGATTAAGTAAACAATCCTTGACCGTCCAAATAAAGACCTAGCTCCTCCAATAATACATCGAATACGTTTTATAAACTTAATTATTTAACAATCCGTATTTCTTTTTCACTATTGTTGTTTTTCAGTTTTCAGGCTTGCCCTTACTAGAAACATAAACATCAAACAATGGCTACTTCAGGTTCTAATCATTTCCTCTGTTTCGTGACTCAATATTAAAAGCAGTTTAACTTGCGTTTCAAGTGCGTCTTAAAATGCTGCAGCAAAATAAACGGTTACAGTAATGATTTTATAGGAATACATTTTTTCGCACTCGTTCTTATTATTTAGAAATGTCTGTCACTGACTGTGCTCGACAGAAAAAAATCAAATCAATTAAAAGTTAAACAAATTGTTATGAACTTTATTGTATTAATAGTCAGCTTACTAATTTTGCTGTCCATTGTTCGGCATTCGACAAAGATTTTTCCCGTGCTGTATTTATAGTCCATTCCAGTAAATTGGCAGTCGTCGACCGACAACAATCAGTGATAGCGAAATCGTTTGTTTACAATGTTAGACAATGGTAATAGATTATGCAAAAGGGTCATAATGATAACAGTTGCTCAATTTGTGTTTCGAAATGTGTCGCTTCGATCTTTGATTTCATGCAGTATATTTACAAAGTCACTTTGAACATTATAGCTTCCATTGCGCAATGTTTCGTCATAGTGTATATTGTATCTGTGGTTTCGTATTTTGATTGATAGATTGATTGTGTAATACTCGGTACTGAGGGCCAAAGGTTACGCGTGCCTTGTTTGCAAACATGACTTCGACTACTATTGTACTTATTTATAGGTCACATGCTGTAACTATTTGATCGCATTGATGTTTGACCTAATTAAATTTCTCTTACAGTACCTGTACCAAATCCAGGTGATACGCAAGCGCCATCATGCACAGGTAAGACAATATACAGTAGATTAATACTTAATCAATAGTTATTAATTAATTCTCTTTAAGATTAAACATATTTTATCAGATTTTACCTATGACGAACAAAGGCCAGCCGAGTTAGATTGTGGCCCTCCTACCCCCCCCCCCCCCCCCCCCCCCCCCCCCCCCCCCCCCCCCCCCCCCCCCCCAACGTCCCTGAATTAGAAGAGAGGAATAACAATTTCCATCACATAAATTTATAATGTAAATGGTTTTTTTTTTAACCTATAGATAACCGATTTACTGAAGGCAAGAGCTACGTCTATTCTTACGAATCCGAATCAGTGACCGGAATCGTAGGAACAAGCGAACGCCTATCCGGACTAAAAATTGACTGTACGGTACAACTACAAGTGCCGGAACAGTGTGAATTTATCTTGACGTTACAGCAATGTACCCTCAAGGAACTAGACCCCGACGTGACGTCTTTCGACTGGTCCATCATGGAGGAGAAGAGCGCAGCTTTCAACAACGAAATGGTGAAATATCCCCTACTGTTCACTATGGATGGTGGAAAAATCACCGGTCTAGAAGCCCGCCAAGCTGAACCTCTGCATATTCTGAACGCAAAGAAGGGTATACTGAGTGCTTTCCAATTGGAGGTGGTTAATTCCACTAAGTCCATCACCGTAATGGAGGAGAACATTTTTGGAAACTGCTCAGTGGACATCAAACCTCACTACTCAGAAACGAAGGACCGCATTGACTACATCGTCACCGAAAAGGACCTGACCACGTGTATTCGCCCATCCAGGAATGTTCCAGTGCCAACTTTGGTTGAGACCATCACTAACTTTGTAAGTGTTGATAATGTTCACCGCTACTTATCGTTTTCATTATTTTTAGCTACACTTCTATGGCTATTGCAGTGAAGACGAAATGACTAGTAGACACATTATTTTCATTTCTGATGATTTTTCAATGAAAGGAGAACATATAATTTTCGATTAGTCTCGTAACATAATGAAAGTGTTATAATTTATGCAACGAACCCCTAGGGAACATACAAAAAAGTTTTGTAATGATCAAGCTGCTATCATTGCATTTGAAGCCAACTCAGCTACAGTAGATAGAGAGGGATAGAAAAGGAGAGAATGAACGTGAATATCAAACTTAACCGACCAATCAAAACAGGCCAGGATAACGCCTTTGGAAAACATACTTGCTGTTCCACAAACGCGCGTTTTTACGTATGTTTGCACTATCATACTGTGGGACCGTTTAGCCACTATAGCCAAAGTGGGGAGGGGGGTTATTGAAGTGGTCCCTTTCGTTAAATGTTTCACGATACTTTATTATCTATGTGTCTGTTTTCAAACTGTGTTATGGAATAATTTGATTTGATTCTCATATATTTTGCTTTCTATTTAGACTCTTGCAGACAAACTCTTTGATTCAAAGCAGTTCTGTAAACACAGCATCAAGAAGTCCCATGTTGACATGATTAAGTGTGATGAGCGACATTTGTTCCGCCCAATGAGCTACATGGACGCCAGTTTGCAAACCAACATTACAAAAGTCATCGTATTTCTGGATTCGACTAAGATGAACTCTAAACCAAAGATCGATAACAGTAAGTTAATAAAGAAATTTCTGGTAGGCCTATTACACGTGATGTTAGATTCAATCTAAGCAATGATAGGGGTGGCGCCAGGATTGGCCCGACGGGGTTTCCGAGGTTCCCGACGTGGGGCCGATGCCCCTACGAGGGGGCAAATTTCCTTGACGAGAGCAAAGTAGGCGTGGTTGAGAGTCCCTTAAAACATCTCTAAAGTGTGCAGGGGCGAAGCCTGCGTAAATTTTGAAAATTTAGGGGTAAAGGCGTATTTAATCGATTTTAGAGTCTACTATATGTAGAAAATACATATGATTTTTTTTCCGATGAATTGTGGCTTTTCTCCCCGACGGTGTGATGGAGGGGGGGGGGCTCTCGCCGACAGGTGGTTTCCTCGGCCCCCACTGACACCACCCCTGACCAATGACAAGATTAATATCAGATTTATTATCTGTAACATATCGAAGAAAAATTCCATTGTCTTATAAGTAGCGATCTTGAGTTTCGCAAAAGAACTCAGTGTACTTGACGGTGGTGATTATTATAAAGAAGAGTAACATACATATACATACTTCACATGTACACCAAATAAAAAAAAATCTATTCTGTTTGGCAGGAGACAGTCGCTCAACTGATTTAGTGTACGAATTTGAAGATGAGAAGTTTCCAGGAGTCGTTGGCGTAGATGGAGCCATTGAATCTCTGATGACACTTGTGGAGAGCACCGTAGATGAGGTCAAGATGGACACTCCACGCAGATTTACTGAATTCGTTGCCATACTTCGATCCCTGAGCAATGAAACACTTCATGAGTTCTACCCGATGGCTTACAACTGCTCCAAGTACAATGATAAATGTGCCGAAAACCTCTGGAAAGAAAAACTTGCCAGGTAAGCTCGAAAACAATACTACTGATCTTGTCGCATTTAGCAAATAGAAGATATTGCATTACATTCTAACGTCTATCGTTTGCATTATGAATTTCGTAATTCACCATACATTAGTTACACGCTTTTTGAAAATAGTTTGTTTATTTTGTACGACAGGCAGTACATTTACGATGGATTGAACCACTGTGTAACGCAATCCTGCTTCTCATTGATCAATACTATGATTGCCAATAAAGAGATTGACGGTATAATGGCCCAGAAGATGCTCTACACCATGGCCATGCAGCCTTACCCAACAGAAGTACTCATCCAAGAGACTCTTCGCATTTCCAAGGCCCTGCGCACACAATCATCAATCCTCACCCTTAGCACCATGGTGCACAACTACTGGGTCAACAACCAGGAAATAAGAGAACAGCGTAATGTAAGTAAAAACACCAGCATTTGTTTATTGCACCAGATGTTATTTATAAAATACCTGAAAACATATATTTAAAATATGTATTTTACATTTTAATTATAAAGAAAAAAAATCGATTAAATCTAATGTGATAAGTAGAAACTACCACCAATTTGCTAATGAGCTTGTACAAAGTTTCATCAAATCGTTAGCGTTTTTATTTTTTTTGTTTAACATTTATTAAATATTCTTTTTATTACTTTACAGCTTCCAGATGTATTGTACAATACTATAGAATTCCTCAAAGGCATCATCAACTACGATTGTACCGCTCAATCTAACGAGCTTGATACTGGAGTTAGTGCTGAGTCTAACCGCCAGATTCTCTTGGCCCTCAAAGCCATTGGCAATATTGGAGAACCAGTCCAGTTTTACGACAACGCCATCTTTGTTGACACTGACAAAATCATCAGTACTCTCTTCCGTTGTGCCAAGAATCCAGCAGCTCCACGCAACATCACGCTAGCCGCCATCCAAGCCTTCCGACGTCTCAACATCCGCACCGCTCAGCTTGAGCCTTTGAAGGAAATCTTGTCTAACACCAACATGGATGTTGAAATTCGCATTGCTACGTACTTGATGATTATGAGAAGTTCTCCAGCAAAAAGAGACCTCAAGGCAATCATTGACAACATGCGTGATGAGCCAGTTGATCAAATCAGAGCATTCATCGGATCTCATATTCAAAATGTACTCGAATCTGAAGAACCATCTCTACAGAGGTAAGCCTACATCCTAAACTTTGCAATTAATTTAGGAATAAAAGAAAATGTTATGAACATACTAAAATGTTATTGTTAGAAATTTATAATTTGTGTCCTCTACATGTTTTTCTATAGCCTCCGCTCCAAATTGCTCAAGATTCTTGTTGACGATCCTTTACCAGAGTACCCAAGGAACATTTTGAAATACTCACGCAACATCGAATTCTCAAAGGCTTTCCGTCTCCCATACATCAACAAGACCAGCTCATCTCAGTTTGAGAGCAACATTATCTACAACGCCAATGCATTCCTGCCACGTGCGGCCATGTTCAACACAACTTTGAATGTTCTTGGACGTAGCCTGTATATGGTTGAAGTTAGTATAGACTCCGATTTTTTTCCTCGTCATTGAATTATATCATATAAATGATAATATTATTATTAATAATAATTTTCATTATTATAAACATTACATAAATTGATACACCTCATGAATGAATGAATTAATTGGCCTTAATAGACGACCATTTCAAATATGGACAAGGCAAAAGGTTTACATTTTTTTTTTACAAAAGTTGAATATATTTCCTAATTGTTTACAAATTATTCGACCTTTCCTTCCTCATATTATATCCCTATCAACCTTACTTTTTTATGATATAATATTGATTTTATTTCCTGCTTTTAGTTTGGAATTGATATGCAAGGATATGAAAAGACTCTTGAGGCAATGTTTGGGCCACAAGGGTACTTCCCTGACGTTGTCTTGGAAAATATGTACAAGAAGAGCAAAGATCTACTGAAGTTCTTGAACGAAACTTACCAGAGGAAGAGTGTAGAGTATGGCCTCCCCGAAAAGATTGAACAACTCTCTGCCAAGGCTGATCAAGTCCTCGAAATGGCCCAACCATATTTGGACATGGCAAAACCATATATGGACATGGTCGAACCATATGTCAAGAAGGCAATAAAGAAGGGAGAACCAATCTATAAGGAAGCTAAAGCAATGGCTAAGCCAAGCATTAAGAAGATGAAGAGGAAGCTGATGAACCTTGCCGAATCTCTGCCAGAAACTAACGAACCAACAGAGGTAAGATTTCAAAAAACAATTAGAGTGGAATCGCTGTTTGGTAGTTACGGTATTTGCCCTTTAAACGTATATCAACAATAATTTAAATTCACAGGCTTTCTAGAAGTGGAACAAAAATGATCAGTATTCAGCTATTCAGTACATTTCCAACACATTCAAGAAGTTCATAATGAGCATAATTTGTTTGAGTACTATATTGCATTACACGGTTGACGACTGTTTATGACGATTTTGTTTTAATGTGTTTATTTTAGTCAACTGGTGAAGATCTCCTGCCCAACAACATCATGATGGAATTGGATAAAATGCACGCCAAGGTCTCCCACCTTCCCGAACCAAAATACATTTCCATCTACTTAAGAGCTTTTGAGAATGAGCTTGGATTCACAACCGTTGAGGAGATGCTGTCCATGATCCCAAGATTGAATGTCACCAACATCAAGAAGGTGAACATGCAAATGGTTGTCGATGTAATGAAGGATGTAAGTGATAAACCTATATACCGAACAACCAATCGATGAATACTTAAATCGTTAAAAAAATAAAACATTTGTTTTCACATCATTGAAAAGGCTGTTAATTAGCAATTTACATAAATTATGTCTTTAGATTTCCAAGAAACTTGCGGATGGAGTTGAAATTAATATGACCAAGAGCATGATACTTGTTCAACGTGATTGGGTCGTACCAACCAGCATGGGTATTCCAATGAATGTCTCCCTCAATGGCACAACCTCCATGGCTGTTCGCTCCCTATTCCGAATGAAGGTAGATGACATCAAGAAGCCAATGTTTATTGAGGGTAAATTTGCCCCGAGTGCTGCTGTCGAGGTTGCCGGAAAGATGGGTGTCACACTTCCCTTGTACGGAGAGACTGGTGTCTTGATTAACGCTACGGTTTACCACTCGTCCAGTATCGCTGGCAACGTAACCTATAAGAATGGACGTGTTCGATTCAACCTGAAGAACATCAAGGAACCAATGAACCTCTTCAACTTCTCCACCAACTTTTTCTTGGTTCGCCCAGACAATGTAGTTGAATATTTGCCAGGTGTTGAGAAAGACCGAAGCGAATATAAATTCTGTACAAACGTCTCACGTGTAGTGGCTGATGATCTGTGTCTTTCATTCGCATATCCCAATGCCAGTTACGCCTATGCTGCACGCTTCCCTCTGTCTGGACCAATGAGTTTCAACATCACGCTTGTGCCAACCGACAGGTATGTTAACTATTGCAATGATTTATAATATTTTGAATTTATTCTGTATTCTGTATATCTGTCCCTATTAACAGTATATAACGTGCAGTATAGTTATGCAACTACATTATTTCAATATACCTACTACTGTGCTACTTCATCAGTTAATAAAGTATTATATATGGTATATATAGTATTATTTTTAAATTTATATTTATATACCATTGTTTCTTTTAGTGTTGAAGCTTTTACAATGGAAGCATCTTTCAGAAGGGAGAAGACCAGTATTCCTAAGAAAGTATTCAGTTCAATTGGTAAATCATCCGTCAAACCTAGGCTGCTGAGAGACATTGTCCACTTCAACTTTTCTGCACCAGGTAAAGAACTAACCCGCAACATTTCTTCCCTCTTGGTGGTCGACTACCAAAAGACAGAAGTTCAATGGAACTTTACCGTCCCAGAGGTCAAGGCCTTCCGCATCTATGCCGGCATCCTGAACCTGACTGACAGCGAGAAGAACAGAGTTGGATACCATCTGACCTACAACATTTCTGCTGCAGAGATTTACAACGCTTCTAACTCTCTAACATTAGTCAGTGAATCTGATGAAATGAACACCAACTGCTCAATAATCTTTGACACCACTGTGATGGCATGGCGCCACACAATCCATGCCCAGTACCTTAACAACTCTGGCAACTGGATCGGTAGCCTCAATGAGACCTACTACTGGTAAGATATTAGCAAATTTACGTTACATAGTATTATTATATTTGTATTGAAATGTAATTTTTTGTTTGCATCATCACAATCATATTATCGTTTAAATCCTCATCTTGCTCTTGTATTCTACCACAATAATTTGCATATCGTATTAAATTCAACAGGGACAATGAGACTCCTCTTTACAAGCAGATTTTGTGGCCTTTCAATGACTATAGCATCAAAGCCGACAAGTTCAAAACTGCATACGTCCTCGTCAAGAGTTACGAACGTGAATGCGAAGAGGTTGGATGCAGCAAGAGACAACGTGTTTTTGAGACCAGCATGTTCAGACAGAACTTCACTCTAAACAACATCCACACTAAGAAACCAAAGAGCATTGTAAATACCCTCAATGTTACCTTTGCCAATGACAATTTGGTAAGTGAAATCTTGTCTCTATATATAATATTATCAGTATCTAATACCAACCAATAATAATCAGAGGCGTGACATTGAATTTGCAATTATACATTGGAAAATCGGCACAAAGGGCAACTTTATGCTACCTAGGAGTACACTTAGCCGTGTCGCCGTACCCAGCGCACGAATCTACATTTAATGAGCCATCCTATCAGGTATAATTTTCCTGGATAGAGGAAAGCAGATGTACTGTAGGTACAGGAAGCCTAAGGACACTTGCGAAATTCACTGCGAGAATAATATATTATATATGTTAAATTTACAATTATGTTTTATTGTCATTTTTGAATTTTTATCTATCTTGACATTTAAATTTCTAAAGGTTCTTCCAATTATGAACTTCACCACCCAATTGTTAAACAAAACCGAACTGGAGGTTGAGAAGTACGAAGTCACTATGAATGCTTCTCGCCATGAGCGTTATGCTGCCATCATTCACGACATCACCCGTATCCGTGGAGAATATAACCACTCTATTCGCTTTGTGTACTACAGCTTTGCTAAGCTGACCCTTCCCCAATTTAAAGAAGTCCTCGGCTATCCACTTGCCTTAGGTAAGTATATAGTTATTCAGTTTGAATCATGAGTTGAAAGTATAATTTGGTACTTAAAACATTGTATGTGGATCTAATGTAATCTAATTTCTTGAAGTTATTACGTCTTTAGTAGACTGTGTATCTATGTATGGAAAAATTGTAATTAGATTAAACAAATAATAAAATAACAGTTGCTATAGTAAATACATAAATAAAAACTTATACCAAAGAGTATAGAACTACAAGAGGTCCTGATTTTTAATGCACATAATGAAAATTCAAATACAGTTCGAAACGTGCCGTTTGAAGGACGCCGAATTCGTGTAGTACTTTTTGAATTAAGATTACGTTCCACCGAAAACAAGGGGGTACTCAAATATGAAATTACTTTTAAAATTCTGATAAATGAACTTCATTGTATAATGGATTTTTATATTAATTATCGTTATTATTATTGATTGTTGTTATATTATATTAAATGTTTTATATTTTTATTTAGATTATTATGGTGATGCACTTTACAGTATGGTCCCATCTTTCTTGAATACCACCATCGCCATCAGCCTGAGGAATGAGACTGCTACAATGGAGGAGGACATTAAACCACTTCGTCTTCTTGGATACGTCAACGTCACGTACCCCAACCCACTGAATCTTCACGAACAACAAAGTATCAGTGTTGTAGCTAAAATTGCGAATGATACAATTTATGAGGATAATGAACACAGCTACTGGCTGCATTTCAACACATCCGTACCACATCTTCAGGTAAGCCAATGCGGTAGTGCTTTTCCTGAGAAAGTACCATGATTAATTATATTTGAACTATTGTATTTTACTTTTCTTCTTTTGAAGGCCTAATAAAAAATGTCAGATTGATGAATTAGTTATTATTTTGGTTGATTAATTGGTTGGTTAATTGATTATTATTATTATTGATTTATTGATCACTCCATTGGTTCATTTCATGATTGATTGATTTCTTGATAAATTAATTGATTTCTTTTGATTTTGATTAGTTATGATTTAATACTTGATTAATTAATTACCTAATTTATTTACTTATTGAGTGTTTATAATTACTTAATTGAGGGATTGATTGATTTAACTGATTGATAGAATGAATGAATGATTGAACTGAATAATTCATGGGTTGAACTGACTTATTAATTTGTTTCTTGCTTGATCAATCGATTGGTTAAATTATTATTTAATCAAATATTATTTTATTGATTAATGTACATTTATTTTTTTTATGTCTATTCAGATTGGCATAATGAATGTACTATTTCAATTCAGTTGTATGAGATTTGATATAACTTTTAGAAATGATCATAATGTGTATAAATGCTTTTATTTGTGAAAGCCAACAGATTTAATTATGTAAGCAAAGATCGGGTGGTGTGCTAAAGACTTTGATAATTACAATTCTGAGTGCATGCTGTATTTATTACCTTAAGCAATTATTTTCATATCAGTTTGAAACAAGCTATCTGGCTGAAATCGTGAAGGGACAAGATGGTGTGGCATTTGGCCACAACTTTACTTTTGCGGACAAGAAAAGAGTACAGAATTGGAGCTTCGGTACCTTTGCCAACTGGATGCCACTTACTACGAATGTAACATGGGTCTCTAAGGTTTCAACCCCAGTTCTAAACATCAGCTATGACCATGTTCAATTTAAGAATGATGGTGGGTTCCAGTTGATCTTCAACGATACTGTTAACAACACTTTGACAAACTTCCTGAACCACACAGTTTACGGTATGTCTTTAAAAAATATTCGCTAATTTATTTGAAAATAAATACTTCAAAGTTGTTTAATTTGAATAGCTATTGAAATCAATCTTTTCTAACACTGTGTTATTTCCTACCTTTTTAGGACACTTTGAACTAAAACCAGAATTCATTTCTCTGAATGCTACTCTCTGGACAAAGATGTTGCAAATAAATGGCACCCATGTTTTGAGGAAGCAAGGACCAATTGTAGACTTCTCGTTGGAAAGTGTCCAGGACCGAGTTAGGTCTATGTATACTAAGGTTCGTGAAATGAATTTCAGAGCCCTCTACGAGGAAACCAAAGATGTGTCAAAGAAAATGATTGATTCCAGCTTCCATCTAACCAACGCCATCAACATCCAAACCCCAAGTGTTGCCAACATGACTTTTAACCACACGATGGGATTTGGAATTACAGGCTTAAATGATACTGTCAAGGTCAACGTAACTTGTGAAAAGTCAGGTCTTGGAGCCAACCTATTTACCAACTTCGCCTTAAACAAAACCAGCCTGAACACCTTGATTGTTGCTGAGAGCAAAAGCCCAATTCATTTGATGCAAGGAAACACATCTGTTGTACTGTTTAAGAGTGCACCAATGGAAATTGGTCTCGAGAGCTCATCACACATGGGCCTTAAATCTTCAAAGGGAAATGTCAGCCTTAATGGTACATTCTTCATTAACAACATGAAAAACCCATGGAGCTTCAAATCTGTCAACGGAACCCTGAAGTACAATATTTCATCTCCCATCTTTGGTGCCCAGCTGAACAGCACTGCGGTTCTGAGAAACTTTATCTCTCCCTTCCAATTTGAAAATATTACCGGCGCTATCACTCATAACCTCACTTCCAAGCTTGCCACATTGAATTCAGAGATGTCCCTTCTGTTGAATGATTTCATGTCTGTCTTCAACTTCACCAAGGTCAAAGGAGCCATGATGCATAACCTAACTTCTAAATGGGCCAATGCCTCTTCAGTATCTGATATTATTTTCCATGACTTCTCATCTCTGGTCAACTTTGTAGAAGTTAATGCTACTTCTGTGAACCAGATTGTCTCTAAGAATATCAACTTCAGTGGTAATGCAGCAGCTGTTCTAAGAAATTTCAAATCTGCCTTCAACTTCGAATTGGTGAATACAACAATGAATCATAACGTGTCCACAAATATTGGTAACATCACCCAAAACAGCAAAGTTATTTTATCTTCGTTTACAGATATACTTAGCTTTATTGAAGCAAATGCTACAACCGTCACCAAAGTGTCTTCTAAGTGGGTAAATGCCAACTCTTCCATGGACTTGATTGTTAAAAATGTACAGTCCCTATTCAACTTCAGCCTTGTAAATGGCACAATGAACCATAACGTAGTGAGTAAACTGGCCAATCTTACTTCAGTCAGTCAAGTTACTATGTCTGACTCTATTAATATGTGGGAATTCGATGAATTCAAGGCAAACACCAGTAACAAGCTTGCCTCCCGTTTGACAAATGTCAGTTCAGATATGGCACTGGTTTTGAAGAATTTCAGCTCCATCGTCAACTTTAGCTTAGTAACTGGCAATATGACACACTCAGTCGATTCCTACCTTGGCAGTCTTGATTCAAAGAGTCAACTGAACTTGGTTAACTTCACCAACCTTTTCCGTTTTGAGCATGTCAACGCAACTACGAAGACCAACATCACCTCACGATTGGCTAACATGACATCTGATATGTTGTTGTTGATGAAGAACTTCAGTTCTCCATTAGTATTTGAAGAGATTAATGGTACCGCAACAAACAATCTATCGTCAAGATGGGTGAATGTTGACTCTGAAATGAAATTGATCTTTGAGGACTTCTCCTCGCTGTTTAACTTCAGAAAGGTGAATTCAACTATGGTCCACAAGTTGCTTTCAAAATGGGTTAATGCTACATCAGTAAGTGGCATGACAATGCACAACTTTACTTCACCAGTCAGCTTCACTGAAGCTAACTTCACTAGCCATAACAACATCACATCTCGTGTTGCGAATCTAACAACAGAGACAGACCTTCACCTTCATGAATTTACATCCCTTTTCAACTTTAGAAAGATGGCAGGAAGCATGAAAAGCATCGCTTTTTCCAAGTGGCTGAATGCCACATCTGAGAGCTCTGTTCGTTTCAGCAATCACAGTTGTCTTTTCAAATTCGATGAAATCAAAGCAACCACCAACCAAAACGTTAGCTCTCCAGTTACCAACTTGACATTTAATACTTTATTGCATCTGCAAAACTTTAGGTCTATCTTCAACTTTGACAAGATTACAGGCGTGATAAAGCACCGTTTCGATTCCAGATATTTGAATGCTACATCAATTAGCTCTGGAATTGTCAGTAACCATACAAACTTGTTTACCTTTGAAGAAATTAATGTCACTACCACTGACATTGTGAATTCCCGTTGGGTTAACCTTACCGCTGATTCGGTATTACGTCTGCAAAACTTCCGGTCTATTTTCAACTTTTCGAAAGTAAATAGAACGGTTGTATACAATTTCTTATCGAGATACCTCAATCTCACCTCAAACAGTTCTGGTATCATCAGTAACCATGTTGGGTTGTTCAGATTTGAGGAAATCAGTGGCACAAGCTCAAACGTGATTTACTCCGGGTATACTAACCTAACATCTGATGTTGTTCTAAAATTGCAAAACTTCAGCTCAATTTTCAATTTTACCAAGGTACATGGAACTGCCGATCACAAAATAGACAGCAAATTAGTAAACGCTACTTCAAATAGTAGTATGATCTTCCACAACTTCACTTCTCTATTCAACTTCTCTGAAGTGAACACTACATCCTTGAACACAGTTAACTCAAGCATAGTGAATCTTACTTCTGAAGTTGCTGCTAAACTAAAGAACTTTAGGTCAATATTTAATTTTGACGTCATCAGTGGACTTACCCGCCAGAGTCTTCGCTCAAGGCACGTAAACGTTACTACCAATAACACCATGATTGTCAATAACCATGAGGCTCTGTTTAAATTTGAAGAAATAAATGCATCCATTGCCAACAATCTTACAGTGATGTCGACAAACCTTACATCTTCAGCGCTTATGCGTCTTGAAAACTTCCGATCAATATTTTGCTTTGTCAAATCTGCTGTTTCTGGTAACATCACTCTTGCATCTAAGATAGCTAATGCAACTTCAACCAACACTTTTATTGTAAATCAACACCATAAGCTATTCAATTTTGATGACATCAGTGCCATCACAGACAGCAGAGTGAAGATGCTCTCAACTAATCTGACATCCAGAATGTTCTTTGGACTAAACAAATTTAAATCTATCTTCAGCTTCAACAAGATCATGAGTGGCAGCAACATCATCATTGAATCAAGATTACTGAATGGGACATCCAACAGTTCCATGGTGGTATCTAACCATCCTTCCTTGTTTGTATTTGATGAAGCTAATGTAACAACTTCTAACAAAATAGAATTTTTTTCCACCATGTTGGATTCTGATATGTTATTACAAATGAACAAATCTAGATCTTTCCTCAATTTCAAGAACTTTTTGACTGCGGCTAACCATGGTCTTAAATCCCAGTGGATCAACGCCACATCCAATAGCTCAATGCAGATTGAGGACCACAGACGACTTTTTGCTTTTAATGGTGCTACTGCAGAAACTGTCAACAAAATTAACTCATCCTTGATGAATGTCACTTCTGAGGCTGTTATACGTCTTACAGATTTCAACAAAGTGTACAAGTTTGAAAAAGTGAATGGAACCATGAGACACATTGTTTCTACACCAATCCTCAACATCTCCTCTGAAAGTGTTGTCATTCTTAGCAAATTCAAATACCTTTTCAAATTCGACGAAGCCAATGCAACTACCTCAAATAGGATTTCATCCTATCTTGGCAATGTAACAACCTTTGCTGGATGGAGAAGAAGAGACTCTGATAGTATGTTTAAATTCGACCACATGAATACTACCATGACCATGAATGTATCTCTTCCAGTGTTTGTTGTAGCCACCAATGCTACCACAGATTTCGTCAACTTCAGAGGCATTTTCGACTTTGATAAGGTCAATGGATCTTCGAACCTTATATGGGACAAGTGTTCTTTCATGAACAGCACCGGTAGAGCAGAATTTGCGATGAATGATTTCCATAGCCTTTTTAACTTTACTAAGGCTAATACTTCAGTTTATTACAGCACAAAAACCAAAATTGGCCAATTTACCTCTCTTACTCGTGGTGGTCTAAGTGGGTTCCGAACACCTTTCAAGTTCAACCGTGTTTGTATGGATACTAAAAATATTCTTACCACTCCATTAGTTGTGTTCCACCAAGAGACTGGATTAACATTGACAAATTCCACAAAGTTCCTCAAATTTGATCGTTTCAATGTTACAGGCAGGTTCAACCTGAATTCCAGTCTTGTCAACCTTACAAGTCTTGATACTTTTGCAGTCCAGAACATGTCTAGCCTTCTTAATTTCTCCCAAATCACCATGAACAGGCAATACGATGTGAAGAGCTGTCTAACTAACATCACTTTGAAAGATGGAATTGAACTGCACAATTTCACCAGTCTGTTTAATTTCTCAAGAATTAATACAACTATGGACTACAGAGTTGTAACTCCATTTACTAATGCTAGCTGGATTAGTGCTGTAGAGTTGAAGAACTTCACCAGCTTTTTGAACTTCAGTCTCATCAATGCAAACGCGACTGTCAACTTGTCTTCAAATCTTGCCACTTTTGATCACTTCAGCGGTTTGACTTTACACAACTTTTCCGGCAGCGTGCTTAGGTTCAGGCTGATCAATGGAAACATGAGGAACCAGATCAAGACACAATTGGCAAATCTATCCACCGAATCTACCGTCACCCTAACGAACTTTAGTTCGTTCTTCAACTTTGAGAATGCGAATGCCAGAATGTCTTACAACCTCTCCACTCCTGTTGTCAACAGCACTCTGGAAACTAAGACGGATCTATTCAACTTCATCAGCTGGAAAGACTTTAGCCACATTAACATTAGTCACAACTTCACCTTTGTGACAAAGATGATTAACACTACTGCAACAAACACAATGCACATGATCAAGTGGACTGCATACCAACAAAAACTCTCTGTCAACGTCTCCAGCCCAGTAGCAGAAATGTTACTTTTACAGACAAGCGACAACCAATCTGTATACATCACAGTTTCATCACCAAAACATGGCTCATTGTTTTTCCTCGGAAAGATAAGTGATGATGGCAAACTGATGAACATGACAGTCTATCACATGACAACCGTAAGTTATAAGTTAGTTTATGTAAAGCATTTTTCTAGATGGGAATCGGTTGGGTCGTTATTTATTCCCTAACAGCAAATGAATTGTTAGTTAAAATACTCTGTTTTTTTAAACCTTTGTTTTAATAATATATATATTTTTAGGTTGACAAGTTGAACGTGACGGACCTACAGTGGCTATTGATGTTAAACCAAAGCAATGTCATCTACAGCAACTTTAGCTGGAACCCAGCTTTAGTTGATGGTGCTTTTAACCTTACCAATGATCTTATTGTTACCGCCGTCAACATCACCATGACAGCTGTTAATCAGACTAAGAACTACACACACCATGTTGTCAATGTCACCAGGACCTATATAGACGAACAAGTCCGCAGACTGAACGAAACTTATCAGAACATTGATGTTATCACCGCTGACCTTATTGTACGAGTCCGTGAGGAGACCAACAAGACTATTCTAAAGGTGAAAGATTATGCTATTCAGCAGTGGAGAAATGCTAAGGAATTCGATTATGACGATCTCTGGTTTAGGACCGTTGAAGAATACAAACGAGTAAAGAAAGATTTGAAAGAGAAGTATGCTGAACTCAAGATAGAATACAACAACATGAAGACTAAGGCACTTGAAAAATATGAAGATCTTAAAGAAAAGACCAAAGAACTAGTAGTTAAGATTAAAGAAATTCTCAAAAACGAGGAGCACCTGATCAACCGTCTTCCAATGAGGTTTGTCAATTTCAAAATATATTAAATCAAATACTGACTGGTATTGCTGGCTAATGTGTCGACGTGACCACCATAGATTCTGTCTGCCGAAGGAAAAAAAATTATTATATCACCGATTATAAAGATCTAGTTGTGCAAATTGGGGTCATTATAAAGAACATTTAATTAACTATTGTTTTAATAAGATAATTATTTAACGTATGATTTAAATTCTAGTCAATTGATATTGTATGGCTAAAATGCAAATCTGTTAATATGCCATAATACAGTACCGTACATCATATTTCACTAAATGAGAATTAATGTATTTACTTGGTTCTTGTAGGTATTTCGAGAAGACCATCTTTGAGATCATCCAGGTTATTACGAATTACAATGAAATAATTGCGAAGATTGAGACAATATTGAAGGACAAAGATCATCTAATCAACCGCCTTCCAATGAGGTATCACTTTCTTTCTTAAGCAAATGATGGTTTTTTGAATTGTGCATAATATTAATACATATCTCTCAATACGCCTCGACACATTAAGCACTTTAAAAACTTGATCTCAAGATTTTATAAAATGTGTTATATAAATACCGATCATTAATTATTTATATTTAACTAATTTTAACTGGATCTTTGCAGGTATTTCAAAAAGTCTATATATGAGATCATCCAAAGTTCGAAGAAGCTCATTGAGAAGAAAATGAAAAAGTTGCAGGAAGAAGTCAAGGTACTAAAAACGAAGGCCCTAGAGAAGACTAAAATCTACATTGCCTACCTCAAAGACAAGTATACGGAATTAAAAAAGATGTATGATGAATTCGACCGAGAGGAGTTTGTAGCACGTGTAAGAGAGATTGTAGATGAACTTTCTGTTAAAGCCCGTGACCTGTATAAGAAGGTTTTAAAGAAAGCCACACGTGTTATTGAAGACGCAAAGGAAAAACTCGACATTGCCATTGATGAAGCAAAGGTGAAACTTGAAAAAGTAATTGATGAAGTTGTAGAAATGTCCAAAAACGAATCCAACACCGTCAACAGCTTGACCCTCAGATACTTGAACCGCACTGTCTACACCATTGCTCAAGAACTTGTTGCTATCTACAAAGATCAATATGCTGCAGCTATGGTAAAGTTTGACATATACAAGGAAAAAGCAGAAGAATTGCTGGTTAAGCTTATTGATGAGACTGTTGTCATGTCACTAAACGAGTCTTTACTTATCAACAAGTATGCTTTGAAATATACTGGCCGCAATATTAACCAAGTAAGATATATTTCCATTCCTCTTATGTATATTTATAGATCCCTGTTTTGATTTAAAATAATAGATTACTTAACCAATTTGACAAGTGTATGAATTGCAACTGAATATATTTAATCTGCAAATCGAAGGTTACGTTGAGAGTCAAAAAGAAAATACATACCATAGGCCTATAAGTGACATTACCATAAAATTTTATGAATTAATTTTTTTTAAATTTTGTATCGTTAGATGTTTATTTATTTATTTAACCATATATCTTGTTTGTAGCTTGTGAAGGAAAGCATTGAAAACCTGACTAAACTTGTCGAACAGATGAACGAGACGGCATTGGAAATGTACCAAGATGCCAAGGTTAAGTATGTCGATTACAAAGCCAAGGCATTGGAAATGTACGAAGAGTACAAATTAAAGGCAACGGAGAAGTACGATGAATACAAGATCAAGGCAGTCGAAAAGTACAAAGAGCTCCGTGAGCGTCTCCAGGAATTATACGAGGCATTGAAGATTAAATGTCAGGAATATTACGACTATGCACAGAATAAAACCCTTGAATTGAAAGAAAAGTTGAGTGAATTAAAGGAGAAATTTAAGAACCAGCCACTAAACACATCTGTCAGGGAAACCATGGAATATGTTGAAGAAGTTGCAGAGAAGCTTAGGGTCAAAGTTGATGAGTTGACTACTGAGATGATCCAGTTCTACGAAGAAAACATCACTGAAGAAAACATTCTGAAATTCAGAAGAGATGCAGAGAAATACATCGAGGAAACAATTCAACCACTCATAAGCAAACTCGAAAATATCACCGAAGATGTTTCAATGAAGACAATGAAAGTTCTTGAAAATCAGGGAGTCCTGGAACTTACTGGAAAGTTTGTAGAGAAGACCCGTGAATATTTAAATGCTACTCGTGCGTTAAACATGAAGGCTATACAGTCTGCTCAAACAGCCATTAATATCTCTCGAGAAAGTGTAGAATCATTCATTGAATACCTCAACAACACTTTGCCAGGTAAACAATTTGGATTATAATAAAATTTATAGAGTACTTTGTCGTTATGTCACAGTACCCTGTGACGCTGCTTTGTTACAACCAAGCAGCTGTTACAGTACAGCTGCTCTAACAATAGGATACGATTTCAAAAGCGTATCAAATCCTAATCATTTCCGTATAAAAACATGAAAGCCTACTATTTCATTTTATTTGTTTTTTAAATTTATTTTGTCACCCGTCAAACAATTCGAAAAACATCATTATACACACAAGTATACCCTTTGTAAAAGAATAAACGAAATGCAAACTTACTATTTTTTCTCCCCCGCCCGCACCCCCGTGAGGAGTAAGGCATCAACATGAATAAACTCATAAGAACATAAAAAACCAATGATATTTGATTTCAATATGATATACTGGTAGTTAGTAATGAAGGATAATGAACTTAATTATTGTTGATTTTATGCCACTTGGTTACAGTATACATATTATTACCAATAATAAATATTCGGTTTCTTTTTTAGGATGGATTTACAGATACTATGAAATTAACCAGATTCCACGTCGTGTATGGGATACTGCTGTTGAAGTTGCTCAAGTAAAGATGGAACAGATTCCTGTGTTGATTCGTATGACCCCAGAACTCACCCTCAACCTTACCCGCTCTACAATAAGCTATAGCTTGAACAGCATTGGACAAGTTGGGGAGCACAGCTTTTCCATGAACATCTCTCATCCACTCAACTATACCAGCTTCTACAAGGCACCGACATTTACCAACAAGCAGTGGGATATGATTTTCAGGGCACAGAATAAAACTAAAGAGGCCATCAACCAGGTTATTTTGTACTACAATGAAACACGACAATACTTTAACGAAACATATCCACTTCTCATTGAATGGGTCAAGGAACAAGAACCTATCCTCCGTGAAAAATATGAAAAGATTCGTGACAAAGTAGAGATTCTTCGTGACCAGGCTATTGAAAAGTATGATGAATGGAAGCTAAAAACACAGACGAAATATGATGAATTGAAAGTGAAGGTAGACGAAATGATAAAAGAAACCAAAGTAAAGTATGAAGAAATAAAAGAAAAAGCTAAGTTAAAGTACAATGAGATAAAGGAAAAGGTTGAGTTGAAGTACAAAGAGTATTATCCAAAAGTTGTTGAAGAATGCAAGAGAATTTATGGTGTGGTCCGCAAGGAACTTCCTAACTGGAGGACACACCTAAAAACTGCTTACAACGTCACCAAAGAAGAACTGAAGATCCTACAAGAATTGTTTGTTGAAGAATGCAAGCGAATCTCAACTGAGGCTGGTGTTAAATACGAACAACTTCAAGACAAGTACAATGAACTCAAACCTGTCGTTAAGGACAAAGTCAGCGAAATCATGAAGGCTGTCAAAACCAAGCTTGAAAAGTTAAAATTGAAATTAAAGGATAACTACAAGAAACTGATTGCTCTTATCAGGAAGGAATTTCCAAACTGGAGGGAACATCTTAACAAGCTTACCGACAAAATGTATCTGAAGTTTGATGAGTTGATCGTCAAGGCTATTGAATTGATTGAAAAGATCAAGGAAAAGATTCCAGAAATTGAGGAAAAATTGGACGAATTGGTGTCTCGAGTAAAGGCTCTTACACCAGACTACATCAAAAATAACCTACATGAAATTATTGAGTACATCAAGGAAGCTATCAAGTACTTGGAAGAAAAGATCCAAAACATTGAGTATCCTCAACTACCAAGCCTCCCAGCATTCACCGACATCATTCCACCATTCCAAAGTAAGTAGCTCTGATTTTTACCTACTTAATAAACTTTACTTTAGCCAGGTGTTACTTTAATTTTTTTTTACTCACTAATAAGTTAATTCATGATACCATTTTTCCAGATTCTAAGTTGCAATGGTTTTTTTCTTGTGCTTTTTTCTAGGCACTGGCATGATCTTTGGACCACTTCACGTATACACATTCGACCAAAAAAGATACGAGTTTCCAGGATACAAAGGAGATGGATGCACATACGTTTTAGCAAGTGACTTTGTGGACCGCAACTTCACCATCGTCAGCACACAAGATACAGTTACACTCCTCATCCAGGAGATGAGCATCAAAGTCAACAGCGAAAATAAGGTGCAGATAAATGGAAGAAATGAGATTCAAGAGCTACCATACCAGTCATCTGGTAAAGAAGTTACGATTGTTAGAAATGGACAATGGGTAGAAATTTCCACAACTTATGGTCTTGACATTAAATGTGACGCTATGTATGCAATCTGTCTTTTCAACGCTAGCCACTGGTACTACAACAAGACGCTTGGCCTCCTCGGAACTTTAAACGAAGAAAAACATTTTGATATGCGCAAACCAGATGGTAACGTCGCCCGTGATCTTACTGACTTTGCCAACTCATATGAAGTAAGTGGATCTACTAAATGCAAGATCATACCAAGCCGTGATGAAATCTTCAGCCAAGGTCCAAGAGATTGCACCGCAGAACCAAGCCGACAGTGTAAATTCCTTTTTACTGATCAGGACTCTCCATTCGCCAAATGCTTCGATACAGTCAACGTCACTGAATTTATAACACTCTGCGAAGAGGAAACTAAGTGTTATCCACAACTTGATGAGGCTATCTGCAATGCAACTGTTTCATATGTTGAAATGTGCCGCAGCCGTGGTAGACACATTGAGCATGCTCAGAAATGCAGTAAGTTTCTTTAAAAAAAAACAGATTGGAACTAATATTCAAGTACTGTATATACAAATATGAAGGAGAATTACCTATCACCATTTTTGACAACTAAGGTGATCTTTCGTGAATCCTATATATCATATTTCGATTGGAGTTAAAAAAATATATGCCCTTTTAACATTTAAATCTCTGTGGTAATTAATGAAACCTTATGGTAATGGCAATTGACAATGTAGTACTAACTTTTTAAAAAATCTTTTTAAACTGCATCTTTTCTTCTATGTCTGAATCACCCACCATTTTATGAGATTTGCTGATATTTGTTTTTAACTAGCAATGGACTGATATGTTGTTATTCTATCAAATTTAGACAAGTGTGGTGACAAGGTCATTGGCGAAATCTGGGAAACGAAGAGCACCCGCTCTGCTGACATCGTCATGATTGTCTCAGAAAACAGAAGAATGGTAGAAAATCACGACATTGTCCAGGCGCTTACACAGATCGTTGAAACGACAGACAAAACCTTGAAGAAAGCCAGCATCAATGACAACAGATTTTCACTTGTAGCTTTCGGTGGAGCCGATATTCACAAAAACGCTCATCAGCATACCATCAATGGAAAGACCTTTGCTAGCTCTTCCGATTTCATCAGTGGGGCACAGGGCCTGGCATTCTTTGGTGATTATGAGACTGAGAGTTTGGAAGCCCTGAAACTTGCCACAGAGCTTGAACTTCGTGAAGAAGCCACCAAGATCTTTATTCTGGTCGTTGAAGAGGAGACTGAAGTAAGTTTTTGCAGAAATTAACTTAGGCTTAAGTTGGAAGAAACCATGTACTAATATATTCTGAATTGATGATTGTGAACGTGAGAATGATATTTCTAAAAAGTAGGGAGCACGAAAAAGGAAAAAATTAATATGTAACTTTAAATGACTAATGATGTAAACTCTTGACATATTTAGGCTGAGATTGAAGAGCAGTTGTTCATCCAATCGCTTCTGGAAAAGAATGGTATCACCCTCAATGTCATCTCATCATACGAAATCTTAAAGAAGACAAAGACAAGCAAGAACATCGTTGGAATTAACTGGGATGGCCGAGCCATTATGACATCCAAGTCCGAAAAAGACATCTCCACCAAGCTAGATATACCGAGAGGCAGTTATGCCAAACTGGCCAAGGCATCCAAGGGTAAGTCTCAATTGACGAATCATCTGATTTATTAACATATTTCACATTTGTGTTTTGCTTTTAACAGAACATTGGTAATACAGGCTGTATATATGATATAAAATTATGTATTATATTATATATATTTATATATGTCTATTGAATGGAGTTAGCCGTTAACACTGTTGAATAAATTTAATATAAATCATCAAAGGTACATATACACAGAGCACTGTATATGTACCTTTGATGATTTATATTATATATATGTCTATATATATCTGTCTCTTATATGTTTCACAAACTTTTTGCACAGGAA
Organism: Anneissia japonica; assembly: GCF_011630105.1. Classification (NCBI taxonomy): domain Eukaryota; kingdom Metazoa; phylum Echinodermata; class Crinoidea; order Comatulida; family Comatulidae; genus Anneissia; species Anneissia japonica. The sequence goes on from NW_022717183.1 coordinate 312,552, forward strand.
TGTACAGGAATGTAAAGGGTGAAGTTGGAGAATGGAATGTAAATTGTGAAGTTTGAGAATGGAATGTAGATATTGTTATCTCTATGAACAAATATGGGAACAACATAAAAAAAATTAAATATTGCTCTTTTAAGTAAGAGAAAATGTTTCTGTTGTTTCACAAACTTTTTGCACAGGAATGTACAGGAATGTAAAGGGTGAAGTTGGAGAATGGAATGTAAATTGTGAAGTTTGAGAATGGAATGTAGATATTGTTATCTCTATGAACAAATATGGGAACAACATAAAAAAAATTAAATATTGCTCTTTTAAGTAAGAGAAAATGTTTCTGTTGTTTCACAAACTTTTTGCACAGGAATGTACAGGAATGTAAAGGGTGAAGTTGGAGAATGGAATGTAAATTGTGAAGTTTGAGAATGGAATGTAGATATTGTTATCTCTATGAACAAATATGGGAACAACATAAAAAAAATTAAATATTGCTCTTTTAAGTAAGAGAAAATGTTTCTGTTGTTTCACAAACTTTTTGCACAGGAATGTACAGGAATGTAAAGGGTGAAGTTGGAGAATGGAATGTAAATTGTGAAGTTTGAGAATGGAATGTAGATATTGTTATCTCTATGAACAAATATGGGAACAACATAAAAAAAATTAAATATTGCTCTTTTAAGTAAGAGAAAATGTTTCTGTTGTTTCACAAACTTTTTGCACAGGAATGTACAGGAATGTAAAGGGTGAAGTTGGAGAATGGAATGTAAATTGTGAAGTTTGAGAATGGAATGTAGATATTGTTATCTCTATGAACAAATATGGGAACAACATAAAAAAAATTAAATATTGCTCTTTTAAGTAAGAGAAAATGTTTCTGTTGTTTCACAAACTTTTTGCACAGGAATGTACAGGAATGTAAAGGGTGAAGTTGGAGAATGGAATGTAAATTGTGAAGTTTGAGAATGGAATGTAGATATTGTTATCTCTATGAACAAATATGGGAACAACATAAAAAAAATTAAATATTGCTCTTTTAAGTAAGAGAAAATGTTTCTGTTGTTTCACAAACTTTTTGCACAGGAATGTACAGGAATGTAAAGGGTGAAGTTGGAGAATGGAATGTAAATTGTGAAGTTTGAGAATGGAATGTAGATATTGTTATCTCTATGAACAAATATGGGAACAACATAAAAATATTAAATATTGCTTTTTTAAGTAAGAGAAAATGTTTCTGTTGTTCCACAAATTTTTTGCACAGGAAGGCCACTTATACAGTGGATATCGAAAGAATTATACAGATTTACAAAAGAACCCCCCCTCAGAACTGTCAATGTACCAGTACAATAGAAACATTTGTTTATTACTGCATCAAAAAATAGCCAAGCAATACTGTAGAGCCTCAATTAGAAGCCCCATGGGCTTAAGCTTGAGAAGAAGCCGATTACCCCTTTTCAGCTTGCAAAAGTAATTTCAAAAAGAAGCCCATGGGCTTCTAGCTGTCTCTTATACACATCTAGATGTGTATAAGAGACAGTATATATACTGTGTATCTTGAGGAAAATGCAATGATCGTTTTTTCCTTCATTACGTCCAAGTTAAATCTGTCACTCACATTGCGTCACATTGTCTGAAAATTTTCATTTCTATTAGAGTAATAATAATAATGATTTTAATAATAATGTGCGTCACATTTATTATTCAATACAGTAGGCCTACATAATAGGAACACACAAGTATCACCTTTTACCTATATAACGTTAGTTAAAATCCCCTACATTACTCACAAAATATCTTTCAACTTTCACCTAGATTTCATCACACTAAATCTGTCATCTTATTAGGCCTAGGTCACATTCAACCTGTAGCCTTTCACCTTATTATGTGTTTGTTTACTCATTTTAACTTTCACCTACATCCAAAGAAGCCGATACACGTTACAGCTAATCCTTATTCTAGTAATGATTGCTTGTTATGCCATGAGTTTTGGTAGCGTTAGTTGATTTTATTTTTTTATCCCACTAGAGTCATTATTGTAATATCATTAAGTTACATTGAATAATAGCTAAGCCTAATAGAATTAGCAGAAAAAAAAACAATATCTGCTAGCATAGCAATTATAAAATAAGACATCATTCGAAATTTGATATATCAGAAACGTTTTCACGACAGCGACCTTGAAGTAACCATTACTAAGCATGTGCGTGCGTGAACCGCATTTCGGAATTTTTTTTTGCGGAAAAATTTAAATGTTATAACGGGTGTGAAGAAGGTCATGAAAATGTCGATTATAGAACTGTCTGCATTTACGGCATTGAGTGTGTGAACAGCAGGATTTCCTGAACTCTTATATCCAGAGGCTTTACATGGCATTTGAAACCTGTTCAGTCACCAAGAAAGTCGAAAATATATATTGCTTAGTACCGCATTGATATTGATAAACCCTATATAATCATAAAAAACTTTGTAGACCGACAAAAAATCTTGTCAGTATGGATCCGCTTGCATCGATGACATGGGAGTACGAAGGTATTATGATGCCGATAATGATAAATAGGGAATCGCTCGAATATGTCAAAAACAATTTCGAGGTTCGCGACGATGATGTTTGGCTGTGTACATATCCAAAATCAGGTAGGCCATTATTAAATATATAAATTTAATTTATTAAAATGAATAAACATGTCTGGAATGTTAGCAAAAGCAATCAAAAACAGTGCCAAGGATACGCGCTGGTCCCACACACACGTCAGGTGCCTATATAGGTGTAGGCCTATATATTTTACTGTGAACGCCAAAATTCAGACATAATTTGTGTTGATTTTGTGTTTATATAACTTTTTATAGGAGACGCATCCTTTCACATGAATAATTCCATTAATATTATTGTTCAATTACAATATTTTTAGGATAAAATCTTCATCTTAATTTCTGTATTTTTAACCAAAATTTAATTTAGACCGGACATCCTGAAAGTTAGGTAGCCTAACGATTGATTGGCTGATTATTTTTTTTTAATGATTTTTCTTTCTTTTAAAACAGGCACCCATTGGTTGATGCAGATTATACAACTATTAAAATTAGATGGTGACTACGAGAAATTAGTAGAGAAAGGTGTTAAAGACGTTAAACCATTGGAATTCGCTTTACCTTATCCAGGGGGTTTAAAATACGCTTATAAGTATTACGAACAGTTACCATCCCCCCGACTAGTTGTAACACATCTACCTTTCACACTTCTTCCAAAGCAAGTCTTTGAAAAGAAGGCAAAAGTAAGGGGTGGTCATCCTTAGTTGCAGCATTTTCATAAGAGTATAGGCCTACAAAACAGACGCTTTTCTATGACCCTCTTCCTCGCACTGAAAGATTACACAAATTGGGGGTTTTTTTTGTCATTTTGAGATCATAATTTCATGTTATTTATTAAAGAGAACTTAAACCTTCACTTTTAACTCCTCCTCCCTAAGCGTATGTCTTTTTACTCTTTTGCAAAATGTTGATAAGTATGGATGGCTCCCAAAATGACGGACTAAAAACGGCATTTTACAACCAGTAGCCAAAATGACCAATTTGCGTGTAAATACTAATAATAAACTTTTAACAAGTACAGTAATAAAAAGACAAAAGTAATGAGAATAACTTCAGGGAAATGACGAAAACGTACTGTACTTAAACGTGTGTAGTTTTTAAACATGCGCGTTCTGATTGGTTAGTGGTAAAGTCTAATTCATACAAATTACCGTACGAGATCGTTTGCCTAATTAGGCCTCATAACCGCTTGTTTATATCATTCCTTCAAGTCATAATGGTCTTGAGGCTTCCAGCTGAGTGTAGGGTGTATAACTTTAATTGCTCAGACTATTTTTTTACAGGTGATATACGTTGCCAGGAATCCAAAGGACACTGCTGTATCGATGTATTATTTCACAAAACCAACCTTTAAAACTAAGAATATCGAGTTAGAATGGAGTACATTTATCTACATGTTCATGTCAGGGAAAGGTTTGTGAAGCACACTCGATTTTGAATTACAAATACGCACGATTTATTTGATAAAATTTGTCTGAAACAATTGCGTAAGTCAAATGAAAATGTCTGTTCAGAACGCGGACTAACAAATACGTGTGACAACACGTACAATATTTTTTATTTGAATCTTGGAGACTTCAAAGTAGACAAATTACAGTGACTTTCCTTTAACGCATACCTGTGCTTAAGAAATTAATTAGGATGGTTTAGTGTCATCCAGAACATGTTCATTAACGAAAATAAACCACAATATTACCATCGAAAGAATTATTAATTGCTTAATTATTATATTGCACAGTGTATTTTTAGACGTAGCCTTTTGTAAACCTAGGCCTAGCCTATGATATGTCATTTGATAAGACGTACATTTAACTTGCAGCTCCATATGGACAATGGACATCGCACGTACTTCCTTTCTGGAATCATCGAAATGAAGACAATGTTATGTTTCTAAAGTTTGAAGACATCAAAAAGGTAGTTACACGCTTACATGCCAACGCAATCGTATTTTTTAGACTCCGTCATTGCTACTGCTACTGTCAGTTGTGGCGACAATCAACCCCTCCCCGCCTTTCCATCGGGGATCTGGCGCTCATTGACTACTTGAGCTACTCTTAATTGTAATTGTGATAATGGTACTAGAACATTTTTTTATAATTTATTTAAAGAATACAATTGAGAATGTTCGAAAAGTTGCAGTGTTCACCGGTTTGTCTACATCCGACACAGTTCTGCAGAAGACTGTCAAAAACTCATCGACTAAACATACAAGAGCAGTCATGGACGGTGAAAATAATGGAACCGACGCTACAAAACAGACCAATGTGGGAGCATTTGTGCGCAAAGGTAATATCTCAGTCAAAGCTGTGTGTTACCCAAGCCTGACTAATAAAAATTATGGTCAAATGTGCAGAGAGATTCAATTATGCACAAAATTTAATGGATTGAATATGCGTGATATTTAAGAAGGCCAGCTTTAGGATTTGTCCACATTATCACATTTTCTTTGAAATAAGTGTTCTCATAGTTACCAACCGTCTGTCATCGTGTGGGACGGTCCCGTATCTCAAAGTGAATTTGGATGAAACACGCATTTTGCAGAAACGCATGCGTGATCATAAGTTTGTCACGCATTTAGCACAAGTATATGAGTGATAACGAATTATCGCGAATTTAGTGGAAAATGCATTTAAAATTAGAAGGTGTTATTAAAAGCGGTCATGCAGTAGCTTCAGTCATTAGAGCTTTCGTTATCTCGTTCAAAAATCAATTTACAGAGAACATTTCTCTTTCCCAACTAAAACAACCCAGCCAACCATGCACTTAGAATCAGTAGTCGCGTGTGGTCTTGTGCGTTCCATTATCACAACCAACCGTTGATTATGTGACTGGGCTTCTAGAGTTCTGCCACTGACCCCAGGGGACCTGGTGTCCCCTTCCCACTCAACTAGTCACGCATTTCAAATCTCTCAGGTTGGTAACTATGAACTGTTCTATGCCAATAATTAATAATGATGTGGATATATGTGGTCATGATGTGATGTCATCATGAACAAATTTAGACATAAAGCTGTAATAATTAAATTTAATCCAATTACTACCGGTAAATTCAAATTTAAATTTGAGAATGCCATTTCCCGGCCATATAAAATGCCAGGGACATTAAATGTCCTTCCTTAGCCCCAACCACGGTGGGCTGACTATTCTGGTGGACCTTCCATCTGTAGAATTTCTGGATCCGGCACTGAAATGTCACTGCAACACACCACTAATTTTTACTTACGATGAGGATGATGATTATTATTATTATAATTTGTTCTCATTTTGTTGTAATATTAGTAGGCCTATTTTTAATTTTCATAAAGAGTAAACAATAGAAATTCTTCTATTTGCTTATTATTTAGGAGTTATTGGCGACTGGATGACGCATTTTACAGTGTCCCAGAGTCGAGAGTTTGATAAAACTCTCAACTATTACCTGAAAGAAACTGGACTAGAGATGGTGTTTGAATAGTTATTATCTAACAGTTTACAATGGTGTTGAAATTTTCGATATATGCGTTTGAAGAATCAAGAAAGGCGATATATAAGCCTAGTTATTAATTGGTTACGTTAGAAACATAATAATACGTCGTGTAGCATATCTCTTTATAAATGATGAATAAAGAAATTGTGTAATAAAATGTCTCTGACGGGATTCGAACCGGGACCTCTCGTTGTCAAGGCGAGCGTTATAACTATTAGACCTCAGAGGCTTCATGGTTGAACATATTTAAATTACCCCCAGATACAATCCATTACACAATAGGTACGTACAACTGGAAACAATAATTGCATATAATATAAATCAAGATAGCCGTTAACACTGTGAAATTATATATCAATCATCAAAGAAAGGTAAATACAGTGTTCGAATAAAGGACATAATAATACATCGTTAATCATAGCAAGCGTCATAACCATTAGACCACAGAAGCTTTATGGTTGAGCAGATTCAAATTAACTCCAGAAACACTACATTACACACGTACAACTGGAAACGCATAATTGCATATAATATAAATCAAGATAGCCGTTAACACTGTTAAATTCTATATAAATCATCAAAGAAAGTTAAATACATATAGGACATAATAATACACCTGTAGCATAGCTCTCAACGAATGTAGTCCTATAAATAAATGAATAATGAAAATGTGTAATAAAGTGCCTCTGAAGGGATTCGAACCTGCGAACTCTCGCTGTCAATGCGACCGTCATAACCATTAGACCACAGAGGCTTCATGGTTGAACAGATTCAAATTACCCCCAGATACACTCCATTACACAATATGTACGTATAGCTGGAAATTGCAAATAATATAAATCAAGATGGCCGTTAACACTGTTAGATTTATATATAATTTAACAATGTTAAATAAATATATATATATATATATTTAACATTGTTAACATACTGTCTCTTATACACATCTAGATGTGTATAAGAGACAGACACTGCTGTATCGATGTATTATTTCACAAAACCAACCTTTAAAACTAAGAATATCGAGTTAGAATGGAGTACATTTATCTCTATGTTCATGTCAGGGAAAGGTTTGTGAAGCACACTCGATTTTGAATTACAAATACGCACGATTTATTTGATAAGATTTGTCTGAAACAATTGCGTAAGTCAAATGAAAATGTCTGTTCAGAACGCGGACTAACAAATACGTGTGACAACACGTACAATATTTTTTATTTGAATCTTGGAGACTTCAAAATAGACAAATTACAGTGACTTTCCTTTAACGCATACCTGTGCTTAAGAAATTAATTAGGATGGTTTAGTGTCATCCAGAACATGTTCATTAACGAAAATAAACCACAATATTACCATCGAAAGAATTATTAATTGCTTAATTATTATATTGCACAGTGTATTTTTAGACGTAGCCTTTTGTAAACCTAGGCCTAGCCTATGATATGTCATTTGATAAGACGTACATTTAACTTGCAGCTCCATATGGACAATGGACATCGCACGTACTTCCTTTCTGGAATCATCGAAATGAAGACAATGTTATGTTTCTAAAGTTTGAAGACATCAAAAAGGTAGTTACACGCTTACATGCCAACGCAATCGTATTTTTTAGACTCCGTCATTGCTACTGCTACTGTCAGTTGTGGCGACAATCAACCCCTCCCCGCCTTTCCATCGGGGATCTGGCGCTCATTGACTACTTGAGCTACTCTTAATTGTAATTATATATGTACACTACACAAGAATAATAAATATAATAAAATATATTTTTAATAGTTGGATACAGATAAAATAATAAGTAGGCCTATTATTATTAATAAAAATATGATATGATAATATTAATGATAATAACAATAACAAACATATTTCGAAACATAGTGGAAAATACTTCTGCATCGTCGTCCTTCAAAGGACTGAACTCTAGAGAGATACACTCAGGCATAGCTACGAAGACGAAAGCTAGAAATTCATTGTCAACCCAAAACCAAGAACTTCGTTGCAATGTCGCCAATTCCTCCCAAGATTGATAAGATCATTAAAAATGTGCATAAATATATGACATTTTGTTTGTTACGCGTTAATAAACAAAATTGTTTTAAAAATGATGATCGAGTTGTGTCTTTGGTTTTTGAGTTCGTTTGAGTCATTTTCAAATTGCTTTACTTTTGAATTCCAATCTCGGAAAGAGTTTTTCTTGTAACTCTATATTTCCATAGTGTTATAGATAGGCCCAGAGCAATATGAACCATACTTACATGAATGTATTGTAATTAGTTTTGTTTAATTAGTGTCGTAGGTTCAAAGCGACCTGATGGATCTGGGGTTAGAGTACGGTATGTAGGCCTATCAGACAATTTTTTTAACAATGGCTAAGGTATAGGCCTATGACCCTACAGGCCGTCGGGATTTCTTTAATGGTTATTTTCACAACTAATTTGCTTATTTAATTTGTTTATGAATGCGGTGGCTAAAGTTTCGATTTAGCATGCGCTTTAAACTTTCAATTCACGTAAAATTGAAAAAAAAATTAAAAAATAATTGTCTCTACTACCAATGACTGCTAAGATATGAAAATCCTAGTTTTAAAAATCTATTTGCACTATAAAATAGTTTGCATTTGAATGGTTGCCAAGATACAGGAATCCAAATTCAAAATTAATTTGCAAATTTTATGCTAACGATATCAACTAAAAATGGTATTTTCAATCACTAATTAAACCACATGCCATAGAGTAAAGTTTTTTAAAAAGCCGCAACTCCTTCGAGATGTGGTTGCCAAAAAGAGCACTATACGCCCGGGGCAGATCCAAGGGCCGATATAGAGAAAACTAGGGGAGTGCGGCATGCGCGCGTCCAGCATACCCTAGGAAATTTTAGTTTTCTAGACCCCAGTACGGAGCCCCTAAAGGGACATGGTTTAAAAAAAAATTAATTATTTCGAGGGAACGAAATAATATTTCGTTCCCTCGAAATCATTTCATTCCCTCGACGGCATAATATTTGGAGGGAACGAAATATTATTTCGAGGGAACGAAATCATTTTGAGGAACGAAATAGTATTTCGTTTCCTCGAAATATTATTTCGTTCCCTCGAAATATTATTTCGTTCCCTCGAAATAGTTTAATATTTTCTTTAACCATGTCCCTTTAAAGGCTCGACCGTATACTATTCCATTTTTAAACTTTCCAAAAGGAGCCGGCCCGGTCCCCCCCTAAGTCCGCCCTCATGACTATAAATTTGCATATTTAAGCTAATTTTGCAAATGAAAAAAAAAATGACTCAAGCAAAAACTAAAGTGATATTACTGTATTTAACCCCCTTGTCTACGGCCATGATGATCAGTGTACGTTGAAAACATCTTTGGTAATTGCTCATGCAGAACGAAAACTTCTTTGAAGTGAGAAGGTCAACATTTACATTCAACAAAAGTAATGTAGGGCCTATGCTGTCGCGTCCCGTAGCAACGAACTCTGTTCACAATGCGAATGTCTAAACAGGTTGGTTACTGTATTCAAAATGATATACTTAGGGCTAGGCCTAATTATACTAAAGAATTAAACGTTGAAGATTTTATATTCAATTTTGGTTTATGTCCCTAGGCCCCAGTGTAGTTGTTTGGTAGTAGTACGCCTAGCTTAGGTAGGCTAGTAGTACGTACCCTTGGCCTACCGGCCAACCTAGCCCCTCCTGCCTACCAAGGCCTAGGCCTAGGCTTTTTCTACTTACTACATACCGTACTCGCGCGAATAAGCGCCCCCTAATTTGAATAAGATTTTCGGTGCTAATGCACTTCAGTACTGTAACACTTCTATCTTCAAAACTTGTCTTTTTACCTACTGTGTGCTCCTAACAATATCTTACGATGTTTCTTCATTCAGATTCTGCTTAATAACATCGGTTTTTAGCATTTTATTACTCTCTTATACACATTATTACTAAAAACCGCTGCCTATGGCTCCATCCGTCATCTCCAATGGCGAATTGGCGATCGAGCCTAATACCAAAGAGTATAAATAGAACAAGAGAGCAAAGTCCCGTTCGTAAAAACGGTTGTATATTCTTTTTATTACCCAGTGCAGCGCTGCGCAGCGCGGTAGAAGTACGCCCGTTATAAACTCAGTAAGCAGAAAACAAAAGTACAGTATCTTGTGGAGAACAGATAAACAGACAAACCGACCGTGTGCGGTGGAGTACTGGGTAATAAAACACATACAAACGTTAGTTGGCGTCCTACACTAGCTGCGTATGGGCGTATCGTTTTTTTATGCTCTCAATGAGCGTTGTTGGCTCTCTTGTTCTATTTATACTCTTTGCTAATACTGTTGCCAGAATTCAAACTTTATGATTTGGTGTTGCCAGAATTAGTAAATCAAAATGAAGCTTCAGATATTCAGAACTTATTGTAGAGCGCAAGACTCCACTACTGTCCAACAGTATGACAAGTTTTGGGTCTAAATGTAATAAAGGGTCTAAGTGTAATAATTCTTGGGTCTAAATGTAATAAATGTCCTATGTGTAATAATTTTTGAGTCTAAATGTAATAAAGGTTCTAAGAAGAAGGTCCTAAATGCAGTGTAATACTGGCCATGATTGACAAATGATTGATTGATTGTAATAATTTTTGGATCTAAATGTAATAGGGCCTACTGTACAGTTCTTATGTGTAATAATTTTAGGGTCTAGTGTAATAAAGGTTCTAAGTGTAATAAAGTTTCTAAGTGTAATAAGTTTTGGGTCTAAATGTAATAAAGTTCCTATGTGTAATAATTTTTGGGTCTAAATGTAATAAATGTTCTAAGTGTAATAATTTTTGGGTCTAAATGTAATAAATTTCCTATGTGTAATCATTTTTGTGTCTAAATGTAATAAAGGTTCTAAGTGTAATAAAGGTTCTAAGTGTAATAATTTTTGGGTCAAAATGTAATAAAGTGCTATGTGTGATAATTATTGTTTGTTCAAATGCGGTCATACTAATTACCGTCAACAGGGCCGCCAAGAGCGGCTGCAGGCCCCGGCATTTGTCAGCCGGGGGGGGGGGTAATGGACGAGGTCCCCGACGAGGGGTCAGATTTCCCCAACGAAAGCAAAGTGGACGTGGTCGACCATCGATTAAAAGGTTTCGAAAGTGGTCCTGGGGGGCGAATCCCCGGAATATTTTGACAATTTAGGAGTTTCAAAGGCTTATTTATTCGACTTTATAGTCTACTAATATGTAGAAAATACATATAATTTTTTTTTCTCTTTGACGAATTGTGCTTTTTCTCCCCGACGGAGAGGGGGAGCTCTCCCCGACGGAGGGCCCTACACCCTCCACCCCCGGCGCCACCCCTGGGCAGATCCTTGTTGCTTGTTGAAGATTGTTGAGGGCTGTGATGGTTGTTGACTAAAATGGTCCTAAAAGAATCGGTCACACAAAAACAATTTCTGATGGGAATTCGATGTGAATGCAGCTTTAGTATGTAATAGCTAAATTGTCCCTAAATGTAATATGTCATTATTAATATTGTACTGTACCAGAACAACGATATAAACAATACAGATAAAAATACAAATAACAATTTATGAAAAGGCATCGCTTTTAACAAAATGAAAAAAAAAAAAACCTGGCAACGAACAGAGCTGTCCTTCAAATTGGATAACAACCTGGCAATTAATTATTTATAAACAAACATCGCGAGTCGCTACCGTCATGAATCGCTGGGAAAGAACGTTGTTTTTAGCAATAAAATGCTAAAAACTGGTGTAATTAGTGAGAGAACTGGATGAAAAAGAATCTTAAGATATTGTTAGGAGCACACAGTAGGTAAAAAGACAATTTTTGAAGATAGAATTGTTACAGTACTAAAGTGCATTAGCGCCAGATTTTCTTTTTAGCAAGTCAATAATCCAATCAATCCTGGGACTGTGGTTGTTGGCATGATTTGAGATGTAGAGTGGAAAACTGACTGACTCATACTGACTGGAAACACATTCTTCTTCAGTCAATATCAAAATAAGGATATTATATTTCTCTTGGACAGATGAGAGCTCCGATCCCTGGACAGATGAGATCTACGATCCCTGGACAGACAGTATATTTCCAACTTTAATCTTTTTACATATTTGTCTATGTCTAGTCCTATTCCTCTTTTTCTTTTTTCGAAATTAAGCACATTCTCATCTGAGTTTTCAAGAAAAATACAATGATCCTGCCATCCTGCTAATCTCAATCGGNATGGCCAACAAGCTAACCACTACCCACCACTAATTGCATCTGCTATTTTGCTGTTATGTAAATATTCACGCATTCTTGTTATGAGCCATGTTCTCTGGACGATCTGCTTTTCTAACCACCATTCGTAATGTCCTTATAATCTTGTTTTCATTCAAAAAGTGCCTCTTGAACTTTTTATTATTAAAATAATTTCCCATAAGAACCCTCGATTTTCATCTATTTCGATAAGTGCCCCCTCAATTTTCACTCTGTTTTCATAAGGGCCCTTTTAAATAAGCGCCCCGTTTGAATAAGCGCCCCTCAGAAAGTGCAAAAAATATTTTAAGCGCCCTGGCGCTTATTCGCGCCCTGGCGCTTATTCGCGCGAGTACGGTACAGGCATACAGGGCGCAGGCTAGAACTACCCAGGGCCAACTCACTAAACTAGGCAATGCTGGGTTGGTAGGCCGATGGGTATATGCCAGGCCAGCTAATAAAACTTGGGCCTGTCTATAATAATAGTAACTTATAATTATGTTCTCGTCAACAGACCAATCAGAACAGTGCACACAAACTTTGTTGTCCGACTAGGCCTTTCACATTTAATGTGATTACTGGTTTACTGGTTTCCCCTAATAAATACTACGGGAGGACGAATGCATTCCGTCCAGGAATAAAAAAAACGTTTTTTGTCTGTTTGTTTAGCAACCATATTGCCTTCATTGACCTGCTTGTGTACTGTTTGTGTTAACTTTTCATCACAATAATAAAAAAACAACGACAATAATAATAATAATAATAATAATATAATAACATAAACTCTTATCTCATTATTCTTATTCGTAATTTTGTTGTTAATAATTCTCAATCACATGGATTATGAAAAACCTGGATTTCGCCATGATGGGAGGATAGTATTGTAATGTAATACGGTGGTCTTTTTTAATAATAGGCCTATAAAATGTAAAAAGGATTTGAAAATAAGTTAGTTGGTTACATTTCATACTCTTTGTTTCTCGTTGTTTTAATTTAAAAAAAAAAATTGGTTTTGGAATTTCGACATTAAAAAACATGAAGTCATTACGGTAGCTTGATGCCTATCAAATAACTAATAAAAATTTACCAAAATTCATCAAATATCCGTAGGTCCTAGGCGGCTCCCCCACCCCCCCAGCCAAGTGAGGCTCGCTTCGCTCGGCTAGCCTCCCCTGTCGGGGCCTTTAGCCCCACCCCCGTCGAGCAGATCCTGGCGCCATCACTGGATGATAGGCTATTATCAATTTGAAGCATTTATATCAATTTGAAGCATTTAACCATCCTATTTTACATTCACCAATTAAAATTTTATTTTTATTTTCTCCTCTGTCTGGATGATTTTGCTAACTATTTGCTAAACAAGAAAACAAAATTTTATTTTTATTTTTGTTCCGCCCTCGTCCGATAATCTTTAAAAAAATAAGTACGCAAAACAAAGAATAAAAAATATCTCGCCCTAGCTAGGCCTAGTATATTTACACTGATGTTTGGTAGGATCTTGGCAGCAATATTCAAGGAGGCTATAGGGAACATTATATTATTTTAACAATAATAATAATATTAATAATAATGTTAGATTTATATAGCGCTTAATGACAACAAAGCCTCTAAGTGCTTCACATTACTACACCTGGTCATTGGATTAAGCGCCTATAGAACACAAACTCGAGCTCCCTGGCGGAGTACTCCATAAAGTTGCAGCAGCTACAACAGCGCATTGTGGCATTTAACCCTACCAGGTACTCATTTATACTCCTGGGTGGAGAGAAGCAATGCAGATAAAGTGCCATGCCCAAGGACATAAGTGAAATGCACAGTGAGGGGATTGAAACCCCAACCTTGAGGTTGGGAAAGCAAACCATTCCCACTGCACCAAACCACAGTTTCTGATGAAAATTTCCATGTAGGCTTAGCCCTAGAGCCGCAGTAGAGGGAAGAGTAGTCATGCATGGTCTGGATTGCTGTTGTTGGTTGAAGTTTCTTAGATTTGTGTGTAGAGTGGTCATTTCTTTGAAGCTATCAAGGGAAACTGTATATCTACAGCTAGTTGCATACTTCAGTTGAGTGTGTAACCTAAGAATTAGCCTCGGCTGACATTCCAACAGCAGCAATGGTGCCAACATCGTAGGCAGCGCTGGCAGCAAAGTAAGAATAGCAAGCGTAACATTTTATCCCAGAAGATTTTTATCGAGCATTTTAATATTTTTAACTTGGTAAAAATCAATTTGCTTTTGGAAGGCACCTTATAAATGCCTTATATAGCCTAATTATAATAATGATAATTAGTCTTAAATATTATTATTTTTAACAGATTCTTCTCTCGAGGGCAAAGAGACGACTTAAGTTAGTGGAGTATATCGACCTTTCAGATTTAGAAATCGGTGAGTATTAAGGTGGTTTTCTTTGTGACCCAAAAAGTTTTGCCGTGAACAAATTTGTCTAATCGTGTCAGTATTTTCCACTACATGAGTGAAAAAGTTTGTGATGCATTTTTCACTGTGTTGTATGCAATGGTTGATATGTATATTCCTTGACTCGCTTCTGCGCTCATGGACGTGATAAAATGTTTTTTCCTAGCTTTGTTTTGCTTGGTATTATCTCGCAAAAGTAGAAACTGTTTGAACTTTACCAAAGTGAATTACCACAAGTCAAAAACCGAACAATCTGGTGAAGAACTTATGCATGAATACAACAATAACACATGGAAACCCAAACAACAAACACTAAAATTTAACTACTTAAAATAGCTTACTGCCAAAACTCTCAGTAAGTTTACATCAAATTGGTTTATTATCGACTAAACCGTTGATCATTATAAGCAGAAAAGATAAAAATTACATTAGCATTTAATGTGAACATAGACTCACCTCAGCAGCTGAATGCAATATTAGTGCTTTTAAAGTTGCTTTTTTTCTATTAAATCATTTGCGAGAGAAATGGGAAGAGTATTTTAATAATTTGAAAGATTGACCATTTCATTTCATAACACACCTAAAATAAATCCTCATTTGATTTGTTTTATGAAAGATAAAGTTGTCTACCTTTCTTTAGAATGGAACAGCCCATCTTTCAACCAATGACAAAATTGTATTAGGTAGAGGCCTACAATGGAATTTCAATGCATGTCACATGCTATGAAATCCACCAATCAAATGACAAGGATCTATTTAGGTGTGTTATAAAAAACAATATATTATAAATGTACAAAAGTATGGTTAATTTGTATAATTTGTGATTTGTGTAATTTTTAGAATTTATATTTATTTATATTTATATTTCTATATTTGCCATTTTCTTATTTTGATGTAAGTGGGATTACTCCAAACCTCATTACCACTCAGACTTAAATCTTTATATCTAGATATCATCAGTTTTCCGATCTTAAAATGTTGCTAGTTGGTTGATCTGCATTAGATACCTTAAACATGAATAATTAAATAATACTAATTATTGTTTTTTATATCTTTCACAGTTGCAGTTGAGTGCCTGTGTTACTGTCCAAGTTTACAAAGTTTAAAATTGAGAAACAATTATATAGATGTTGTCTGCAATTTAACATCTTGTAACCAACTCTGGAACATAGATCTAGGAAATAACAGAGTAAGTTAAGGCAGTACACTAGTAGAGGTCATAAAGTTAACTATGTATTTGTTCATCAGTTTTGCAGTTCTAGTGTTTGAAGCGTTTGCCTTTCAATCTTATACTAATGTTATCATAGTACTAGTAGTAGCCTTGTGTACACAGTACATGATAAAATAGTAAAACATGTCATTTTTACCAAATATTTATGTGCCTTCTGGTCATAAAAGTGACATAAAATTTAATAAACGCTTTTAACTTTATTTAGCTAGTTTTTCGTTGTCTTTAATCTGAAGGTTACAAATTTAGATGGTCTGTCCAGATTTGTTGCTCTTGGCTTGGTAAATTTATCAAATAACAATTTAACATGGGCTGAATTGATGAAGATTCGTCATATTCAAATCTTGGATCTTCATCTGCATGGCAATACCAAGTTAGAAGCTGATCCTAACTGTAAGTAATACTATTTTTTTCATAGTCCCACATGATAATTGAACCCATTTGAATTATGCTAAGACAGTTTTAAATGTAAACATGCTTAGACCTGATTACTTGAGTGTAACAATAATTTCATGTTTTTACTTCCTCAATTTATATTTATTTTTATTCCTAAAATTACACCCAAGTTATTGGGTATCTCATATCTTTGTCAATTTCATTTAATTTAAATAAAAAGTTTTTCTCAGGTTTGTTTTATCATCAGTAAATGGACATTCACAGCAACAAATTTACATATTCAATCATACATTTATAAGTATGAAAATTAGTATTAAGTTATTCAAGGTAACTAAATTACATATTAATGATTGTGTATTTAATCGTACATTTATAATATGCAAATTTGTGTTAAGGTATTCAAGTTGCAACTAAATTGCATATTACTGATTGTGTATTTGATTTTGTCTTAGATCGTATTCATGTTGTTGACTCGCTACATAACATCTGGATGCTGGATGGCAGAATTATTACATGTAAGATGATTTTTTTATTTTGTCAAGTTATATAATATAAGTGAGCACTAGCACTGCAAGGTTTTTATATAACAGCAAAACAACAGAAAGTCCAAAGTCCTTCATTATTTTCTATGGGAAGAATGAAGGTAGCTAGCCATACAGGTTGTGAGTTGTGACGGTAGGGGTGTAAGATTTTGCACTGTAAATGCACGCAGAAATGTTGTCCTCTTTCCTCTCAGGAGTATGAATGGATAGCTTGTAGTGTGTTGCAATAATGCTTATTTGTATTGGATATTTGTATTGCTGTAAATTATTATATTATTAATTTGTGCATGTTACATGTAGCATCCAGTTCCAACTATCTTTAGAACAATGAGAAAAGGAGAATAAAAAAATCAAAAGAAAAACATAAATAAAACACAAGAATGTTTAAAGGGAAAAAACATTATAAGAAATGAGTCTTTGAATCATTTTTTTGAAAATGAACTGAGATGGAGATTCACAAACATGTTTAGGGAAAGACTAACTCCATGGCGTAAGCACTGCTAGTAGTGCCACATGATTAGGGATACTCCCCAGCAGGAAGAGGAACAGTTTGTAGGCTGTGCGCAGCTGCCAACGTGGACTAAGCATATTTTATTATACACCAAACACAAACTGAATATTGAGTACAAACTTCGCTACTAACACCCTCTATTCACACCTGACAAAATGTAACAAACAAGTGAAGCACGCAAAGAGTTATCAAGACTTTCCTACCGAACTGACCATCATCTTCATGCACGTGTATTCAAACCTCACACAAGATTTTTTTTTATATATCTTGTTTATAGTGATTGCCCGCCAATCATGATGATTTTAAATAAAAATAGAATTTTATTTTTGGCCAATTAGCACACTCGCCACCACAAAAAATGGAAATTTCCGGAAAATAATAAAATTTGTTCCTTATTTTTATTATGCCCATCACCGCTGACTTGAAATCTCCAAAAATAAGATACCTGTATGTATATTCCCTCCTAATTATATAAATTTAAAGCATTTAACCATATTTATGTAGTCAATTTATGTTAGAAAAGACAGATGCTACCTTTTTCATTGTAGCTAGTCATAATTTTAATTTAGATCAAGTTAGCTTTAAGTATTGTTAAACCTTTTTTTTGTATTTGGCGGTTTATGGTTTTGTTTTGTTTTTTGTTTGATTTTTGTTTCGTTTATGCTGCTAGTCACTTAAAGACGGGCACTTGCTGCACACGACGGTTCTATGAAGAACACAATGCGACGACATGCGCGCAACGGATCGTTTTTAATGACGATCCGCTCAGACTCCCTCCGGCAATCAGCAGACGTCGTGGCGTCACAAAGAATGGAATTGGATTCGTCGTGCCACAGGCTTTACATTCAAATTTTAGCTAAGAAAAAACATTAAAATAATATTGGTTTTTTCAATTGTGCATATTTGTTTTTAATTTAGTTTAATATGTTTAATATAATTGTATTTATGTACCTCACAGCCTTTTGTAAGAACACCCACAGGGTGAAAGAGTTTCGTGAATAAGTAAAGATTATTATTATTATCATTATCATTACTACACCGTTTACATTCAGCAATAAAAAAAAAAATTTTTCTCCACCTTCTGGATGTTTTTTGTCAAAATTATTTGATAAATATGAAAAACAAATTGTATTTATATTTTATCTCTGCTCTCTGCTGACGACCTTTAAAAAAATAAATTCGCAAAAGAAGGTTTAAAAACGTCTTGCCTTAATTTTTAACTAATTAATAACTTTAAATTCTTACCTTTTTATATATATATATTTTTTTTTCAGCAAATGAGAGTATTCAAGTGGAGCATTTCTTTGAAAAGTCATCACTCTCTTCACATCCAGTTGTGAGTTGTTATATTTTTTTTAATTGTGATATGTTCACATAATCATGTGATTAAATGCTTACCTTCCCATAGTTACCAACCTTCTCGCATCGTGTGGGAGGATTCCGCATTCCAAAGTGATTTTGGATGAAACACGCATTTTGCAGAAAAACATGCGTGATCATAAATTTGTCACGCATTCAGCACAATTGTCTCTGCGAAATTCAGGGGAAAATGTATTTAAAATTAGAAGAAATTGGTTTTATTAAATATATAAGAAAGTCATGCAGTAGCTTGAGTCAATAGAGAGTTTTTGTTATCTCGTTTGAGAATCAATTCAGCAGGGAAAATTTCTCTTGCCCCACCAAAAAACCCAGCCAACCACGTACTTAGTAGAATCTAGTCGTGTGCGGTCTTGCGCGTTCATTGTCACAACCAAACGTTGATGTGGCTGGAACTGGTCCACACCGGGATCCCCCCCCCCCCACACACACACACACTTAACTGGTGCAGTCAGGCATTTCAATTCTCTCAGGTTGATAACTATGCCTTCCAATTTATGAGCCCCTCATGGCTGTGAAACCCTGAGAAAACAAGGGGCTAGCCAAAGATGGTTGGCAGGCCTGAAACACACAGTATTGTTTTTAATTTATTTTTGCGGTGCTAAGCATACCGTAGATATGTCAGTACATTGTCAGTACACTTTCCATCCATGTAAAATCCTTGTAAAAGTCCTGTTGGTTTAAGAAAATCACGGAGTAACAATTATATATATTCTAACAATATCAGAATCACGATGTTTGTTTTTTAATTTCTTTCTCTTTTTATCAATAACACGGGTAAAAACAAGTTGTCACTAGTTAGTTAAAAATTAGGGCTAGGCTAGGCTAGAATGGGTTTGTTTTGAAATATTGCGTGTCCGCAGTGATAGCAATGTTACATCTTGGTTATCTTTACAGGTCTTGCTGAGGTCTGTAAAGATTACCGAGCTATCACACGGATGTTACATTTGTTTTACATGGATATGCATTCACATGCTCTGGTTTGGCTTTCTTTAGTAGCAGGAAGTTTCAGTGAAACATATTTGAATTATATCTTTCATTTCAGCGGCACAAACTTACAAAAAAACAATTTGTGACAACAGCTATGAAAAGGATTCAGGTAGAAGGGTCATATGGTGAGAGGGTAAGTGCATGGAATATATTTTATATACTTTTTGTTTAATCGAGAAGTTGTAAATGTGAGGCATCACCACGAAATTAGATGCATTGTTGGTGAAATCAAATTGAGATATTCACCAAAATTGAGCATTGAGTTAACAGTTAGCTAGTTGTCTGAGACTTTATTGTATAGACCGCTTTAAAATGCTTGTTTATTATTATTATTAAAGTCAAATATCAAAACATTTTGATTTTAATGTTTTTTTAATAACTTGATACATATATTTTATGATTGTATTATTTTTACTTTTTAACACTATAACTGAAACAAAAGCAGTTTATCTCATTAATGGAAATGTCCCCTGAAAATGTGTTTCCCCATAGTGTTAAAGGAAACACTTTCCTTCATTTTGTGACCAAAAACAAAGGAGTTCTACTTTTTTTGAGGAAGCACATAATTTTATGAATAATAGGGATGTTTCTAAAAATTAAAATTGAGTTTTTGGTATTTTTAGATTCTGCATGAATTCAACTAAACAGTGCTTATTTAATTTGAAATTGGTTGAGTATTACCGAAGTTATGAATATTTAATTCATTGAATATCAGCCATGTAGGTTTTGAGAAAACATCTTCCAAGACTCAAATTCAATAGTTAATATTATTAAGAGTTGTATTTTAAAAAATAATTTTAATATATGTTACCACGTTACCACAGGATCTTACTCTTAAATAATGAGAAAGATAAGACAACAACTTTATAACACAAAGGCTGGATATTTAATTGTTCTTAATTTTTAAAACCTAAATAAGATAATATAAATTATAGATAACCTAATAATTTATAGTTAAGACATGGAGTTACAATTAAATTCATGGTTACACATACTGTACATCAAAGGTTCCATTCCTAGAATTACTTAGTTTTAGCACAGGTTTTCTGAAATACAGAATTCATCTAGACTTATCTAAACAAAGGTAACTGAAGATAAATACAAAATACATGTACCGAAAGGTCCACTGATTAATCTCAGATAAGAAAGTATAATACATACTCCAAGTATTGAAATACACGCCATCACGATGGCGTGTATTTTAATACTTGGAGTATGTATTATACTTTCAAATACATGTACATACCTGTTAAATAATGGTAAAGATAAGACCACAACTTTATAACACAAAGGCTGGATGTTTAATAGTTACCAGCCAGGAGGTCATCTCTCATTCTCTTTGAGGTATGTACCATTACAGGGGTTTCATTATAGGTGGATTGTTCCATTTTGTTACTGGTAACATATACTTTTCAGTTAAATTTAGTGATTGATATTTTGTTTGCGGAAGTGTTTTTCAAAATATTTTATTTTATAAAATGACAAAACATGAAAAATTTCAAAATTCTGATTCTCAAACACTGATGGGTACTTTTGCGAAATTAGATATTATGACAAAGGACGGGCATTCGCCAGAGCCAGTCACAAATTCTTTACGCTTGAAAGAGCCTTTTTAAAATCCTCATACGTATTCTGTACAACCCCATTTTTGGGGAAAGTTATTTTTTGGCATCGAAACCAAGAAAAGTATATCTCTTAACACCTTGGTCAACCTAACATTAATATTCCATGTGGTCTTCATAGCCACATTTTTCATAGAATAGCCTGTGCACCATTAAGTTACTGGGTGCAGCTAAAAAAGAAGCATAATTCTCCCAAAAATTGATTGATTGTTTCTACTTTTACTTGTTACAAAACAATTGATATGTTTTATCTTTTATCTTATTAGACAATGCATCTGATGGTTCGGTTTCCGCAAGTTGAATGCTTGAACGTGGACACTGATATACGCAGGATAAAATACTTGGCATTCAACCTACAGCGAGACCTCTTCCTTGCGGAATGCTACGGTGAATGGTGGGTAACTACATTCAATTGTGGGTTAGTCACTTTTTAAATTTTAGCTAAGAAAAAACATGAAATTAATATTCATTGTTAATTGTTAATATAAAATTAGACTTATTCCTACTGTAGCAGGAGAGGTGCCAAGTTTGCCCGACGGGTGTCCAATGTCCCTGACTACAGTGAATGGAGCGCTGTAAATTTGTGGTTAAGGTGCTCTTCTTATATAACCGCAATTTCTTGGTTCAGTCAGTCATGGCAGAAAAATGTCAGGAATTTTTTCACAACCAAATAAAGAGACTTAAGACTCTGCCTTGGTCTATAGCACTGAGTTTCCAAAAAAAAAATAGCTCTTCACTCCACAAACCTTGATAAAAGACTTATTTATAGGAAATCAAGGTGGGGTTGGGGGTGGTTTCTGTCTAACTGGGGATTACAGTTTTTCTCTGCCCACAACTGTGTGATCATTCTTTCTCTGTTTCTGAAGGTCAAATGAGGATAATCTACCGTGCAACTTTCTTGAGAAGCTTATTGAGTGCAGGCCGAGTGATTGTGAACGTTTTAACGTCTTGCTACTACTATTAGTAGCGTCACTGGAATTCTCATTCCCAACCATACTCATGGAGGAAGCAGTTAAAGAGGCAAAGCTCGTCAAACTAAGGTACGCTCAAATGATTGCATTTATTTTATTTAGTAATATTTAATACTAATTATTGCATAGTTACAAAGTGGTGGTAAGTTGCCTTACAGCGTTACAAGAAAAATGATGAAAAATGATAGTGTCTGAGTTTTGTGAGTAGATTTGAACTAATACTTCGATGGTCTCTAGCAGCTTTGGTCTGTAATTAGAATAATAAAGATATAAAACATTTGTTGATTTAGGACCACAGAAAGGTTGAGGTGGTATTTAATTAGACGGAGACCTGTACTTTCTGTTGGAGACAAGACTACTATGATCATCATGATTGACCTAAAAATGTTGATAATTTAAAATTATTGAAATTATAATAATAAAGGTAATATCCTTATGTGCAAATGTTATATGGCATTAAAATTCCATTATTATACTTAATTGTATTGTGTATTTTTTTTGAAGTACAATATTAATTACTGTTGTATTAATCTTCCACAGTAATGTTTCTACCATTCACCTGTTTTTGTTGCCAAGAGACATAAGAGGACAAATTTGCTCTTTGTTGTTGAGTGCAGTAAAAGTTGATCGAGATGCTAGAAAGGTAAGAAATGCAATACCACCACCACTGAACTCAACAAGCATTTTTGTGGTCAAGTTAATAACTTATCATTTTATAGCTATCATAATCAATCAGTATTTGTTAATTATTGTCATTTTATTTATTAAAATTTTTAAATTGTATTGATTTTAAGGCTATTTGTTTGTTCCAGTATTTCAGTGTCACCTTATGTTACATTATATTAAAGTCCAAATATTAAGCATGGAAAGCATCATTAATGTAAACATCCTGAGGTCCCTGACCAGTAGCCTCATGTATCATGCATCTTGCAACCGACCACTAGCCTCATTTATCATGCATCTTGCAACCGACCAGTAGCCTCATGTATCATGCATCTTGCAACCGACCAGTAGCCTCATGTATCATGCATCTTGCAAATTGGACCCCCTAGGATAGCGTTTTCATGATCGGCCCTACTTTCTGCCCGCCTTTGAACATCTCTGGATCCACCCCTGCATAGACCATGGGAATGGACTCTTCTATTATTTTCGAGGGGCATTCTAGTTAAGGACAGTCATAATAGTTTGGTTTAACTCAGGTATAGATTGCTAATTTGTGTAATCCATGCTTTTTCTTTTTACTTTTCTAGGATGATGGTCTTCATGATAGACTCTACCTGTGTCTTTACTACACCATAACTGACATAATAAAAAGAATGCATGCCAGGCCCGACAGTTCACCAAAGCATGTCTTAAAACGAATGTAAGTACCATATACGATAGTAAAAATCTTCCTGTGGCAACAATAAGCGTGAACCTCTTTTGGAAAAAATACCCAGAACAGCAGCACACATTCTCAGTATATTTAACCTTTCACTACTAATGAAAATGATATTGCCACTATTATTGCGAAAACATTGCAACAGTCTGCCGACGAATCCATCTCCGCTTTCTGATTTGCTGATTGTTGATGGCAGTTTGAGCAGATTATGGTTAAAAAATCATTTTTTTTCACGCGCCTCCCAGCATCTCTGTGGAATCGCAATGGCTAATGACCATTTGTTTTATATTTTACTCAAGATATCGTCAGTATCGAGGTTTGTTAGCTGCAGAAGTAGTCCAGCTTTTCTGCATTGTGCCGTCATTCTTTGACTTGATGCAAAACGACCCTGGAGTGATGCAGCTTGTGTCAGCTGCGTCTGGTGACGGAGATATGCCACAAAAAGTCTCAACCCTAATGGAGAGGATCATTGAAAGTGGGGTAAACTAGACATCTATTTTAACAGGTGTTGGTTTGATCAGACTGATTGTGTATTTTGGTGTCTGTCATATCTGATCAAACAAATCATGTGGATTTCAATGTCTGACAGTGTTCTACTGTATTACAGAAGTCTCATCAAGCTTTGTCTTTTGAGTTTTGACTGACTTTGGTGGTGCTCAGAATGAATCATAGAATTTTGTGTGTGCACAAGTATTCTATACATTTAAACATATAAAATATAATGTGAGAGATTAAAGTAGAAATTGGTAAATTAAAAAATGTTACAGTATGAAGCCTTTCGTAGTGGAGTTGAGGCATGTTGTGGCAAAATCACTAAAGTTGAAGCTAAAACTAGAATTCAAGTTATCATTTTTTCAGATACTTGAGTATGTACAGCAATTTTAAAATGGGGGGAGGGGCCCATCCATTAAATTTGAACATTTTAAGTTGTAGAGGGTACAGCACCATTTGAGTCATGATAAAGGTGATTATTAGTAAATTGCTTTCAATATTCATGCATAGATAACTACCAAAAAAACATTAAACTGTTTTGTTGATCATTTCCAGAGCTAAGACCTTGGGACACAATTAATTAAAATATCATACTGTACAGTTATTTTTTAACATTTAATCTGATGATTCATAATGATTTTTATTTTTCAATTTTTTGAGCTCCATTATTTTATGGGTAATTTACTCAATGCTGGCCTGTGCCAAAACATTAGCCATTTTTCCACTAAATGCCTCAACTATTCACAAAATCCAAGCATCACATTATTTGAACCCTGGAATTATTATTATTAATTGGAAGTTAGGTTTATTAATTGGAAGTTAGGTTTATTAATCACCAAAGCTGCAAATGTTTTCTAACCCATTTACATGTGACCTCCACCTGAACAAAGTTGTTTTGTTATTTTCAGGGAAATTCTAGACGGATGGTGGAAGAAGCTAGTGAATTAATTATGGCATCTATCTACGAGAATACAAGGAATGTATTTGGACACAAGATTCCAGCAAAAAGCCAGTCAAGATATGTTTTATCTGTGAGATTATCAAATATTATTTGACAAATACTATTTAATTATTTATTTAATCTTTCTTCATACTGTAGGCACTTTCAGTACCATACTGATATTCAAAGTGGTACAGTGACGAGAAACATATATGCAGTGTAACTAAAACAATGAATATATTAATATATAAATATAAAATAAAATGTAAAAAAATTATTTTAAAATGATTTTGGAATGAAGAAGTTGATATCTCTTCGCAATAAATTATTAATTTGTGTGGTAGTTATTCCAGCATTTGGATAATCGTTATAAAAAAGTTCTTTTTCCCTGACTGATATTATACATTCGAAGAACCAGGTTGTTATGTGTTTGGCTATGTGTTCCTTATTATTAATAGTGAGTAATATTATTAAAGTTAAATTTTGAAGACAAATATTGAAGAGCATATCATTTTAAGCATTTGAAAGTCCTAAGAAGTAATTTTTCATTCCAAATCACATTTAGTCTACTCCATCCAATGGCACTTATAATTAACGGGAGTCTTATTATCAAAAGTAAGTAAAATCCTACCTAATCTATTTATAAGAATTACAAGGGGGTTTTTTGAAAACAGTTTAACCCCCCCCCCCAACTTTGAACCCAGATCCACCCCTGATTATGACCATTTTTGTCAAATTATATTTGATAGTCTGGACAGGGTTTGATAAAAAATATAACAGTGTGTTGTTTTTTGCTAGATACAAGAAGCTATTCCACGGCGACCTATGTCAACACCACTGTATTCGAGTAGTTTACTTTCTGAAGGCCGTAGCCACTCAGCTAAGTCCAGAAAGGTTATTGGGTTAAATCCAAGGAAAGTTGTGGCTAAAAAAGCTCCTGTGTTGGGTGAAAAAGTACTATTAGGCCCTCAAAACCTAGGGTTTATCATTGCCCTACCAGAGTCAAGTATTGCACTGATACAGCTGGAGAACATACCAGGTAGGTACAGATATTTCTATCAAAGTATTTTCATTTTTATAATTCTATTTTTTAAAATTTTTATAATACAAATAGTTACTGAAGCCAATCACTTAAAATATTGAGGAGATCACAAAGTGAAGTTTATAACAACTGTCAAATCATATACATGAGCATAGCCTTAAATACATTTAAATTTGAATATAAAGATTCTGTATTATAATATACACATTCTTTTCAAACGAAATGCGGACAAATAGTTGAAAATACAAATTATGGAGTTTGTTGAAATAATATAATTCATGGTTTGTTTAGTTATTGCATTTTACTTATATATATTTATCTTATTATATTGATCTCCTTTATTTTAATCATTGCCTGCTAGATTTAACACCAAGATTTAAAGGTTTGATATTAACTATATTGTTGATGTGTTATAATGTAAATCATTGTTATGCAACGCATTGTTGTAGCACACCTTAAGCTAATTCAATGAATGCTTTTATATATTTTGTGCCAGCATAAATTTACACAGTGAAAATTAATACAATAGGCATTAAACAAAGTACATTTCACATCATTTGTACAATTACAAAAGCGAGTCTTTTAAGATATTTTGCCTAATACACCACAATTTGTATCGATGAGCTATACCTTCATTATTGTATTAGGAGTTTTGTGTAATATAATAATAATAATAATAATAATAATAATAATAATAATAATAATATATTGATTGATTGATTTGATTGAATGATTGTTGACTATTGTCACATTCCTCAAATGTATGTTTTACTTTTAATTACATACCACACCTTTGATTTTTATAACACACTAAAATCAAGTATTAATTGTATACTTCTGACAAATAATAGTAATTATAATAATGATAAAAATAATTAATAATAATGATTATTACTTAACATAATGTTTGATATGCAAATTATTTTTTATTTGAGTGATGAGGCAAATAACATTTCTCTTTAACATGTTTTCAATTTTATTTTGTAAGCTAATAGTTTGTTATTTTCACATTTTGTACTCATGTAAGCACAAAAAATACACAATTTGAATGAAGTATGTGTTTAAAATAAATTAGTAAATAAATTTATACAATTTTGGAATTTTTTTTAAAGAATTATAGAGGACATTGACCATCATACTGGTTTATATGGAAAAAAAATTGCTGTGTTTACTTTCCAAGTCATTGTACAAAGGCCCATGTGCCTACGTTTGAAGCTTTATTGCTACACTTTACTCACCCTGTTAGGTTGGCAATGAAACCTTTTGATATCTTTATATTTCATTTAAGCAGATCTCCCAGAAGTGGTTTCTTCTAACTTATAACCAAGTCAATTCGTCCCCATGTCAACTTGGCCCCAAGTCAACTCGTCCCCATGTCAATTTGGCCCAAAGTCAACTCTGCCTCAATTTACTGTATAACAAATTTTATAATCATTTACTGTATTATAAATTTTTGTTTATACAGTTTTATTATTGTTATATGGTTGTAAAAAAAAAAGGAATCACAAAGGCAACGATAAAACACTTTAATTTTGGCATAGTTATATGCCAAATATTTTTTGGTAATTGTTTACCGTAGTAAATACACAGTATATTGGGGCTCAGTTGACTTGGGGCCGAGTTGACATGGGGACGAGTTAATTGGAGGCGAGTTGACTGGAGCCAAGTTGACTTGAATTCACTTACACTTATTATACAAACTAATATTTATTGAACACCAAGCTTTCTTTTTTGTGCAATGAACTTTTTCAGGATGCTATTTATAATACGAAAATATCTTAATCTTTTTTATAGCACATAGTGGTTCCATGATTTCCAAGTTTAAGAATCATAATGATTTCTACTCATATGTTAATATGAAAGGAATGGTCTTCAATGGAGATTTTGGTTACTGGAAACCAAAAAGAACAATTGGAGACAGGTAGGTGTACAGACCCTTCCTATTAACTTGATACAGTTTTTTTTTGTTTTTTTTATGAAGCCCGCCTTGGCTATGCCCGCCCCTACTGCTACATCTGATTTTATGTAGTGTTTCCTCCTGATCAAAAGCCCAGGTTTTGAATAAGAAGATCAGTTCACACACAATTTTCAGAAAAAAAAAAAAAACTAAGATTTGCTTTGATTTTGGCATGCCAGTGTTGAACACTTACCAGGCCTTATCGAAACCTTTTTATGAGTAGAAGATTCCCAAAGTGTAAACCCATCTTCCTCCCTTCTCCCCTGCTCCCCCTTCCAAAAAAAAAAAAAAATGTATAAATAAATAGATAAAAGAGAAAAAAAATTAATTAATTTTATGTTTAGTAGGGGGTGGACTTTATAACCAAAAAACAATTATGGTAGTAATGTATTATGCAGTTTGTCAGTTTTATGTAAGTATACTGAATGATTGTTTTTTAACATTGATGATAAATATGTCAGTTACATATTACCTGTTAATATTATTATAATATGCAAATCCAAAAAAATGTAGCAATAGTAAGTTTTACTTACAAGACAAAAAACCAGCAAGGAGTTCATCTATTGTTTTATCTTTTGTTTTTTCTTTTAAGAATTACTATGGAGACGACAGTTGAGACAGATTTCATGCCACCAAATCCCCCTAGTAGCCCTCAGCAAGGCAGAAGCCCTAAGGGGTCATACATAGGCTTAGCAGTGGAGCCACAGACACACCCAGTAAGTTGAAAGTAATCGACAAATTCCAATACTTCTACAGTCCATTGTGGTTGCAATGTGGTCTTACACACTACCACTGAACTTGGTTGACTTAACAATACTCACCAAGAGCCCTTAACTAAGAAGTGTTTTAAAGATGTTTCACACATGGCCACAGGCTGTAAACGAAACTCGGTACCCTTTTGATTTTTTTCATAGGCAGTGGCATATTCTGGGGTTGTGCAGGAGGGGGGGGTCTTCCCCATTGAAAAATCACCTCATATAAACTTATTTTGGAGAGGTAGCACCTTTTCACTTAATCATTGAATTTTTACTTCACCTTCAGCCTCCCCACAAGCACCCCTCCCCATCAGGACCCCTCCCCTTCACCATTTTAAGACTCTAGATACACCACTGAACATAGGAAAACTTTACTGATTGTTTTATTTACATTGTTTATATTATTCATTTATCAATTTTTCCTGGTCTTCCAGCAAAATATACCACCATCAATCTCAGAAGTTTTACTTGAAAAGCAGAGAAATTCTGTTTCAAGCGCAAGTACAGTAAAGTCTATAGTTAGTAGAAGCAGGGACTCCCTGGCTTCAGATGGACCAGATAAAATCCAGCAAGTTAAGCAGAGTACCCTATCCACATATGACAGCATGAATGATGAGTCTGATCTCAATAGCGCCCTCTATGATAGTGTCAGGAATGCAGTTGAAACATTGAATAGTAACAGTAAAGAGGTAATATAGAGCATCTTTTATCTTTTTATGTAAATTTGTTTGTATTTTGTTTTACCAATATTGTGGGGTCAAACTAAATTGAAAGAGCATCACTAAAAAAAGCAGTAAAAAAAAAAAGAAAACATCAAAAATGTCTTTGAATGGCTACATGCTTAAAATCTGTGATTATAGTAAATAACATAGAGATGACAATCAAACAAAAAATAAAATGCATGTTTTGAACAACTAGGTTTGGACAGTTGCCACTGGCCATCGTCAATACAACGTTGCTCACCTCGCCCCCGGCTTCCACTGAGGGGGTGAAAACTCGTGCCTGTCTTGTATGACATGTATTGGGTATTGTCATATGGTTTATGAGTACTTCAAATGTTTTTTTCATACCGAACTGTCATGAGCCTTCATTGTTTGTTGCATATTACACAACAATACCTTGAGAGAAATAAAAATGTGAATGGGAAAATCCAAAGGAGAATACTACAATTGGTAGAGTATTCAAATTAGAATCAGAGGGTGTTGGGTTTGATTCGTGATGGGGAAAAAATACATTTTATCTAAAAAAAATTTGCACATGAAAAAAATTGCCTGAAATTTTGCTATGACAAAATGAATATAAACAACTATAATGTGATGTTGAATAAATTATGGCATCATACTCAAAATTGATATGCAATAGACCGAATCAGTGCCTCCAACTATTACTGGTCACGTGACGTATTATAGTGGGTACTAAATGTAAATAGCCATATCGTAATCCACAGTGTGCTCAGTTTAAACACAGTATATTGAAAGAGTTATGATGTTTTTTAGACAGCGACCCAAAATAAAGTAAGGCGGTAGGCCTATGTTTTGTTTTTTTTTTAAATTAGTGATTTATATTTGGCAATCTCCATGCATTTTATTTAGGCTCTGAAATGCTGCTAGTGTAGGCTATATTACATTACATTACTCACTCATTAATATTAATGATAATAATTGTACTGTAAGAGTTAGTTTTAGCGCCATTTGCTGCGAATAAATTTTGAAAGTTGTTAAAGATTTAATTTTTAGCATGTGTCATCTTTTGTGTGAGGTTCTATATTATATTGGCAACAGGCAGAACACATTAACATAGATATGGAGAAAGCAGACCTGATTTCTAACCAGCAGTTAATTTACAAGCACTATACCCTTTCATTACCATTATTAAAGTTATTATTATTGTTGTATAACATGTTTTGCTAAATCCCTTGCAGCTTACTTTTACTGAGTCCATCAGTGATGTTGAACAAACAAAAAGGTAAGACAGAGTATATGAGAGATAATGATTCATATTTTCTTTTTGTTTACTTACATGTGTTAAATAGCATTAAATTAGCATTAAAGGATATTATTTTATAATATTATATTATTATTTTTGTTATTTGTCTTCTATGAATTACATTTATATAATAATTTTTTCTAGTAACATATATTTTTATTCCCAAAATTTATCATAATCATTTTGATTATTCATATTTTTTGAATAGTTGTTTGGCAGACAAGTCCTGTAGCCATTGTGTGATGGCAGGATGTGTGGCCTGTAGATCCCAAGATTCTCTTCACAGCCATGTAATGCACAGTGACAGGTATGGTACCCCTTAAATTATCAACATATTTGACCTCCACTATTTGTTTGGCAACATATTTGACCTCCACTATTTCCATAATTATGCATAGCGCCAAGTAAAGAATGTTACATCAAATAGAAAAACAAAGTTCATTTCAGTTTTGGTTCTAGTTCTGATTTTGGCAGTTCTACTGATTCTCTATTGAAAAAGATAATAAAATCTTATTCCTTATAGTAAACATGGTTGACCTTTGACTCGGGAGAGCTCAT
The DNA here is from genome assembly GCF_011630105.1 of Anneissia japonica. Classification (NCBI taxonomy): domain Eukaryota; kingdom Metazoa; phylum Echinodermata; class Crinoidea; order Comatulida; family Comatulidae; genus Anneissia; species Anneissia japonica. Next base: position 343,984 of record NW_022717183.1, read on the forward strand.
CCTACCTTTGTTCAGCTGTTGTTTTTCTTGGTGCTGGGTGACCAAAACACCCTCCCCTTTCATTTACTAAAGGTCCAGTGTACACATCTGGCTTGTGTGCACCTTAAAAACCCATTGCATCTTTCGGAATAGAAGGGGGTTACCACGATGCTATGGTTCATTTCAGCCCATGTCACTGTGGAATGATATGAACATGTAACTACTATGAGCGCCTCTTTACGGCTGCTAGGTAGTCACAAACCACGCCCATAAGCAATTCCACGCAATGACGCTGTGTGTTATGGGTTATTCTCCTACCTACCCATCTAGCACACTAATAGTACAGTCAGCACTTTCTCTATATTTATATACTGTAGTTCTAAAGTAGTCAGCAAGGCCCACCTGACTATTGACCTTCGACCTGATGGTGAACCTACTCAAACTGAGATTGAAAGAATTGAGATGTGGGATAAATCTGTGAAACAGAATTACAAGCCACGAAAACGAGCAAGTAGTGCGTGTAAGTTACCTTAAAGTGCAAGCAGTTTTTAAATATTCAAGAATCTGTATCTTAATCATTCCTGAGTTTCAGCTTTTGTTTTTTTTTTTTTTTTTTTTTTAATCAGTACAACATTTCAAATGTTTTTTCATCTGGTGCCTGGCTTTTACATAATCATATATGATGTCACCATGACCATATTAAGGCATGTCACATTTTTTTGTCAGATTAAAAATTGGTTGTCTGGACAAAGCTTTAGATTAACAATAATGATTAATAATAATATATTGCTAAAGATTTATATAACACCAGATCCAAATCAATGATCAAACGCGCAGTGCACTCTTGTTGATTAATTATGATTTAAGTATTTTTAATTAGATGCACGTTATTCAACGTCAATGATGCAAGACTATGACAATCATCGGAAGAGCAGCAGTCCTGTAATGATCCAAATGGGCAATACTTGGTTGGCTGGTGGTCATGACCTCCACTACATTACTAAAAAGACAAATCAAATGAAACTTAATCATATACCAGGTTGGAAGCAAGGTTTACAAGGGCGCCCTCAGTCATCAAAGTCTTTTACAGAAAGGTAAATTTTATTTAGTCTTATAAGTAAGTGGACAGATGAAAAAGAAATGTACAGTCATTTAAAAGGATAAAGAAGGTGGCTCAGCGATTATTACTGTATATTGTATAGATAATTGTTGAATTCTCTTGTTTCACAGGATGCAGAAGAAAATTAGGAACATCAATTCAGCTCATCCACGACTAGAACACGTTGCTAGTAAGTGAACAACATTTAATCCACAGGCACTCTACCAGACAATTTAATCATTTTCATCTACCTGTTACTCGTACTGCTCTTAGCTCTTACTCTGGCCCTGTGATGTGGAGTTTTCTTCCCTCAACCATAAAAAATTCCCTCACTATTAATATCTTGAAACGTCTCCTGAAAACATCATTACTTCAGTTAAGGTTAACAAAATTGTCGATAAGTCTAATTTGTATTAAGCTTTGCTTTTTTAGTACTCGTCACTCATATTTTTTTTTTTTTTTTGTATTGTATTTATTGGAATTGAGTGGAATAAAAATTGAATTGAATTGAATGCCTGCGTTGATTGACAGATTTGTATTTTAATGTTTTTAAATGTTTAATATGTTGAAATTTATACCTCGGTCTTAAGGAAATGAAGTTACTGAAATACATGTCCCTTCCTTTTAAAGACTCTTCCAGTTTATAGACAACCTCCAGCTAAGGACCACTTCCAATTAAAGACTACTTTATTGTTTTCTCAATAAAATTTAAACCTTGCATATAAAAATACATTGATAATATAAATACAATACAAAAGCCTCTCATTTAATCAATGATCCCCCACTTCACCACCCCTATTTCAACTACAGTAGACAACATTATGCTGATTCGACAACCGACACCTATGTCTGCTTAAAACATGTAAACAGCAAGTAAAATACTTGACTAAAGGTAATAGAGAAATTATGTCAACCAAACTTAACAAATTTCAACATTAAACAAAATTTTTTGGATTTTTTGGAGGATCATAATTATACCGTGATTCTATTATATATCTTATAATACTTTTTGTGTTTCTCTTCCCTTTGGTGGGGTTTCTTTTTTGAATAAATTAAATTGAATTATGATAAATATTACTGTATATA
>NW_022717183.1:347765-355606 GCF_011630105.1 Anneissia japonica
TTGTTTTAGACGTTACCTAGATATATCAGTTGATAGGTAAAGAGTAGACTCATAATACTACCTGATTGTAACTACCTGCTAAGAGTCTTAGGGGTCATTCGCAATTATCAAGATATACACAGTTCCACAAACAGTATGCTAAGGGGAGAGGGTGGAGAAATTTGTACATTTTACATAGGCATGAAAATGTTGATTCATAACATGGAAAATATAAAATAAGATTTTTATGACCAATTATAATGCAACCATGGATATGATCAATTTTAAGTAACAAAGTTGTATAGTACTTTAGTTGACTTCACAAAAAACTGGAGAATGTTTTTTGCAAAACCAATATTTTATATGTACAGTTTCAGAAGAGAGGAAGGGGGTAAGGAAAAGAGTACTGTTTGTACACTTGCAAAAATATTGATAATTGTGACAATTAAATACCTAGCTATATAAGCAGTTATTATGTAGACAGTCTTAATGCTATTAGCCTGCTGATATTAGATGCATCAGTCCACAATAAAGAGGCATTATATGGTGACCTAGGACAGGCCCCCTTATCACAAATACATGAAGTGGCCAGAGCTATGCTATTTAACTGTTTTATTAAAATTGATGCTTATAGGTGACCTAATATTGTTCTTAAGTCTATGCTTAAACTTAAATATGATTTTAATTTGAAATACAGATTCGTTAATACTACATGTGTAGATATTTTTTTGGATAAACTAATTTATCCCTTGATTGTAAAACTTATAAATGGCGTCGCAGCGTGTTAGTACCCTTTTTTGACAGTGGAGAAATTGAATATTTAAAACATTTCTTATTAAACTGAACAGCATTTCTTAATCAAATAAATTAATCCATTCCTAGGTGTCCTTTCTTCGAGAGTGTTGACTTGTGCTCTGGGGTGGATCTCGCCCGGGTGGTGTTTTTGGTGCAACTGTGCCAGTGGTATGCAGGCGTCTGTGCCCTCGGTTGGTTTGATATTAGTTTAAATTTCATTAGTTTGTTTTTGAATATTTGCTGTCTTCCTTTTTTTTTTTTTTTTTAATTGGAAATTTTAATGTTTGTGCATATTAATTAATACCAAAATTTTTAAATAAGAATTGTAACTAAATAAAATAATAATAATACCAATAAAAGTTCTGTATTCTGTAAATTGCACCACAACAAGGTATATTTGCAAATTCACTGAACAAGAGTTTCATAATGGCATCACTTGTATACCATTCATATAGGACAATTTATCCATTTTCAAGGAACTGCCCAATGCGTTTGGATACCGTTTCACTTATATACAGTAATATAGGCAATACCTGTACAGTATTATTATAATAATAATAGGCAGCTTTAAAAACTCACTCTTTTAATGTGTATTTTCTTAAATTTTTTCTCCTGGCATTTTCATTTTTATTGTTAATAAGAGCATTGAGGCTTTTAGCATAATGCGCTACAGTATACAAGCCAAAGTTATTATTATTGCTATATTATTATTATTTTTATTATTATTATTATTATTAAAGAAAAACAAAAGTTTCAACAGTCATTTTGATATAGACATTTTATTACTATTTTGTGTAACTTGCACATACATGATGCAACACTCTGACAACATTGTGAGTAACGTAGAATAACATAGTATAATTAATGTCAAAACTGAGCATTTGCAGAACTACTCTGCTGCTTGTATATTACTTTAAACAGGCATAAATGAATATTGTCCTGGAATAACAAGTAACAGTACAATATTTATTGTGACTATATTTTTATGAGAATTTAAATCAAATTGTACCGTGTATTTTAGTTATAATATAGATGGCTTAATATTTCAATGTCATTTAATAGTTAAAACTTTTAACATTGTTTGCATTGTGGTTTGCTACTGCTACTCTTCTTGGTCTATTGGAGATCACAGTGATTCCATACGGGATATCTAATCCATCATCTTCATGATCTATTCGTTTAATAAAGACACCATTTTTATCAAATAATTGTACTTTATGATTACTTGACACTATTATATTTTCATCCATATCTATGGTTACACCACAAGGACCCCAAACTTTACCATCTTCCTCACCACAGCCTACAAGGATTCGCATAAACTTATCATTTGCATCAAACATTTGTATTCTATGATTGGTTAAGTCAGCAATGATCATATGACCTTCCTTGGTTAAAGTAACATCATATGGTTTATTCATCTGACCTACTTCACTACCCTCTGAACCTATCTTACCTTGTAGTCTACCATCATCAACATTGAATTTAAACACACAGTGAGCCTCCCTATCTGCTACATACAGGACTCTAGTTTTTTTGTTTACTGTCAATCCCCTTGGATATTTCAATATTCCTTTACCAAATGAGATGATTTCTTTAAATTTATCATCACACATTACAACACATTTTCCTAAGAAATCACTGTACACCATGTGACCATCACACATTAGATGCATGCTATTGACCTGTACATGTTGTGGTACCTGTATCTTAGCAACAAAAGAACCTGATTGATTGAACTTTAATATATCTTTACTACTACTAGATACTAATATGCATCCATCTGTATCTAACATTACATCTGTCACTTTATTTTCATTCATATGTTCTTTATAATCTGATATGTTACCAATGGTATGTACAAGTCCCAGTGATTCCACCTTGATATTCACTGGAGATCCTTTGATGTCCACCTCTCCTGCAATAATCTTCATTTGCCAGTCACCTTCCACATTGCATCTGCCTGTTATTTTGTACTCTCCATTTCCTTGATATTCTACATCAGTGGCTGATTCTTCATATGATGGGTTGCTTAGAGTTGCAGATAATTTACTTGCATCGCTCTCACTTAAGCTTGATACGGTTACTACAAATGTTTGTCCTTTTGTGACGGTAATTGCTTCATCATGTTGATCAACCTTGTACATGCCATCAACAGTTGTGATTTTACCGATGCATTCAGTATTCATTACCTCATCCAAGTGTGTAGATGGAATGAAAGTTGGTGTAATATTTTTTTTATGAAATGATTTATCAAAATCAGTTCCTAAAATCTCATCTCTGACAGTGTTGATAGTTGTCTTATGGTATTCAAGAGTTTCAGTTTCTTGTGGTTTGTTCATCATTGTACTTATTGAGGCCATCACATTATTAACTTTAGTCAGCTTTGTATCAATATTCTTTTCTTGACTATCAATATCGTCTTTCTTTTCTTTGTATATATGTTCAAGGTCTGAAATTAATATTTTGCTTTTCTCTTGAATTTTTTTAATAAGTGTTTTCTCCTTCAATTCAATGGCTGTTCTGCATAACTTTAGGTGATATTCAAAATCAGCTCTATCATTAGTAATTGAATCAAGTGTTCCTTGCAATTTGTTTTTAATGCCTTGAGCTGTATTAATAACTTCATTAGCATTGTGATTAAAATCATCAATAGCAGTTATCATTGGTATCACATTATGTTTATTTAGAAAGCAACGAAGTACATGCTTACAATCATCACATGCTGATTTCTTGCAAGTTGAGCAGTAAAATTCTAGTTCCTTGTTGCAATGAGTTGGACATTTGTTGGGTTCATCTTTGCTTCCTTCTTCATTCTCATCTAGTGTATACAATGGATGGTCTTTCAATGCAGGTATTAACTTGTGTTGTTTAATGCACTCTGCACATAAGTACAGTAAACATTCAGGGCAATTGTATTTTGGTTGATTATCACAGTTTGAGCATTTAGCTGGTTTTTCAGATTCAGTCTTTTTTACATATTCAAGTAGATGATTTATCATTTCATTAGAAGTGAGTTTTTTCAAATCGCCTTTTGTTAGTTGATAATGCTGACCACATTTTGGACACCTCAACTTGCCCTGTGTTTGCATTAAAGTTTCTAAACAGTGACAACAGTAACTATGGAGGCACTTGAGTGTCTTTGGCTCTGTCATTCTCTCTAGGCAGATGGCGCATTTAAGATCCTCTTTGTCTAAGAATTGTAGTGCTTTGACAGCATACATCTATAAAAAAAATATATATTGTAGTGTACTTAATAAGTGTATATTGTTACAATATGCTAATTTTTATTAGGTGAATACTGATAAAAAAATTTGTTTATACAAAAATGCAATACTGTATTACGTTTATGAAAAATGTCAATTTAAACAGATGATGTTCAAATAATTCCAGAGATTTAGTAATTTTGACCTGTTGAATGCTGGTATTACTTCAGTCCAAAACCAAATCGACCTAAACCAATTTGGCCCAAACCAAATCGGCCCAAACTATTGAACTATTGAAACAGCCAACTTAAATACGATAACAAAATTTACACATAGGATAAATTTGTAGCTGTATACATGAATTGAATAAGCTACAGAAGTTGCGGCGTTTTTTTTTTATAGGAAATGTTTCTTGTTTATCTCTGTTGTCAATGTTTTTACTCAATTTAATGTTTGTTTAATTGAGTGTTTTTAATTTGAAAACAATGTCAGTATCAAGTTCTTACCTTGAATCAGTTGTTTGTCAAATGGTAGAAATGGAAGTGTACCTGTTGCTACCTGTGATCAGTTGAATGTGGGAGGTTTCTGAAGTTTTGATTGAATTGTGTCAGTATAGGTACCAAGTCCAAAGCCATGCACTCAAAATGTATTGATTTTGTGATAGCTCTAAAATCAGACAATGGATTATGGTGGCAAAAAATTGCATACAACATTTATATTTTGGGAGGTTTGTTATCATTTAACATGCATCCAGTCTAACAATTTGTTTTTCGTGTGTTAATCAAGTATAACAATAACATTTAAAACATCTTTATTTGTAAAGGATTATTACACAATCATTAGGTCCTTCAACATACTAACAACAAGTCTATACTGTTGATTACTGTGATGATGATGATAATAAATTGTTCCATGTTTTTAATGATTAGCAATAAATTACTTTGTAAATAAAATTTTAACATGTTTGTGTCATATAGTGATACAACTGTTTAGATTTTGTTTCATATCGCATTTTCATGGTTTTATAACATACTTGTATCTACTTTGTTTTCATCCAGTGAGCAAGAGTGACATTTTACTAAGAGTAGGGCTGGAGTAGCACTTCGTATGACCATATTGGATTGGATTTACAATGACAGGTAATGTACAAGTAATTAAAAACTTAAGTTTCATTTAATTCATATTATGTGTTATTGATACAAATATGATGTACAATATTACAACCGTACCATTTATAGCTATTTATATACTATACAGCATTCATAATCTTTTTATGTTATTTAATTCACCCTAAAAATGGCATGGAATCCAATCCATTATATGCCATGAAATGCTTGTAACATCTAAGATTGAAACATAGCGTGAACCATCACAGCCCGTCAACAATGCATGCTGGAGTAGGCATGTCGGCCGAGATTTCATTGTGTGGTTTAACTTCTGAGCACAAGTACAATAATCAGAATGTAAACTGCTCCGCCAAACCTCCTTTCATATTGTTGGTCTACAGATCTCCAAATTGGTACAAGTGTAACAGATAAGGGTTGTGTAGAGATTATGTTACTAATGGCAAACTAGGCAAGCTATGGTTGCAAATGACTGAATATTCTAATGACAAAGTGATGTCAATGTCGGTTTAGCGATATTACTTGCATGCACACTCACTCTATAGTTTATGTAGAACTCCATTTTTGGGTTTTAACTTGAATATAACTTAAGTATCATTTCTTATTTTATTTGCTATTGTTATTATTATTATTATTATTATTATTATTATTATTATTATTATTATTGTTATTACTATTGTTTTAATGTTTTTCTTTTCTTGGTTCACCCTACAGTATATAATTTCTGTATAAAGAGAGGGGCAATCTGCAGTATGTGCTATATAAATATAAATAATATTATTATATTAGTTTATCTCTGTGGTCAATGTTTAGTCAATTTAATATTTGTATCATGGAGTGTCTTAATTTAAAGATACAATCATATCAAGTTCTTACCTCTGAATCAATTGTGTGTTGACTGGTAGAAATGGAGATGCACCTGTTGCTACCTGTGTGATTAATGTGGGTGTTTTCTGAAATTATCAGAGTGAATGTTAAATTTTGTTTACATGTTTCTAAATTAGACTAACTGGTTGAAGAACCCTCGGTTCCTTCCTAGCCTTAAACATACCTAATTTATTTGTGAAGTTTTACAGAGGTTTTACTCCATAGTAATGACAAAAATTACTCTAATTATTAATTAGATAGAAATAACAATGCTACAGAAATATTCAAAGACCCATAACCCATAAATAGGCCTATGCCTAATTTCTAGAAAATCAGTTTTCCATCAGGAATTTAACGTATCATTTTTTTGCTAGGCGTTCTAACAAGAATTTTTCAGATACTGATATAAAACAAAAAAAAAAACAAATTGAGCCCTTTAACCTGTAATGCTGTTAGTGTTACAATATCAATACCTAATACCTCTTAGACAATAGACACAACAAGGGTAGGCTACACTACAGAAGTTTTAAACCCTTATGGCCCTGGTAGCATGTAATCAAATCATCATCATGTGATATTATCCTCCAAATCATCAAGCAAGTGTATATTCAATAAAAAAAAATATCTTGAAAGCTTTTATTCACTTTAATGACATCTGTGCACAGCATATAATTTTCTACTGTACAAGGAATATACAGTAGTACTACAACTATTTGTAGAGTGCTCACAGACAATGTTGTAAATAAACATAGCTGTCAAACACAAAACTTGGCCATAATAAAGACTAGCAGAGAGTGCTCACAGACAATGTTGTCAATAAACATGGCTGTCAAACACAATTGGCCATACTAAAGACTAGCATATAGTGCTCACAGACAATGTTGTAAATAAACATAGCTGTCAAACACAATTGGCTATACTAAAGACTAGCATAGAGTGCTCACAGACAATGTTGTAAATAAACATGGCTGTCAAACACAATTAGCCATACTAAAGACTAGCATACTGACCCAAAATATTTAGCTTTTCTTATTAACTAATATAATTGGTTTTACCATGCTTAGAAAAAGATAATATCTTTTTTAAATGTTTCAATAGAATAAATGTACTGCTTTTTTACAGCATTTATTTAGAGAAATGTATAAAAGCACTTAAAAGACAATTTGCTGGTACAATTAATGTACAATCATAGTTTATAAATTAATACTACAAAATATTTTTTTTATAACAGTTTTTTTAATTATCATTTATGCATACCTTATAAATATATAAATCAGTTTAATATAATAAGAACAAAAAAATATGAGTTAAATATTATAAAAATGCACTGAAATTCAAAATGCACATATTTTAAATTTACAATTTAATTAAATATTACAATTATTGAATAATGCTTTAATTGTATTTTAATTACAATTAGTTTTCCATAACTTATAAAAATAAATTTAATATGATTAAAATACAAAAATATGAGTATATACAACATGCTCTGAAACTCTGATTAAATATTATTTTAAATTTACAAATTACTGTATTCAAATTAAAGAAAAAGTATAAAGAGTAAATACAATAATTTTATTATTTAGAACCTAAAATTAATTGAACTATCAATTGAATCATCGAAAGTTGAAGCTGAAGCTACTTTATATACATTATACTAAAGGTAGGGAAGATATGATAGTCTCTCACACTAGCCTTTCCTGTAGCGAAAATCTTAGTAGACATTAGCTCAACCCATACCAAATAACCTAAGTAAGATCTTAGTAGATCTAGTATTTATAGCACTATTGTATTAGTAGTTTTTTTTTCATTGTCTTTTTAGATTTGACTCATTAGCATATTCATACAGGAAATAAAGTCAGTAGTTTAC
>NW_022717183.1:355618-358826 GCF_011630105.1 Anneissia japonica
TTGGAACTACCTGCTAAGAGTCTTAGGGGTCATTCGCAAATATCAAGATATTCACAGTTGCACAAACAGTATGCTAAGGGGAGAGGGTGGAGAAATTTGTGTATTTTACATATGCATGATAATGTTGATTCATAACATGGAAAATATAAAATAAGTTTTTTATGACCAATTATAATGCAACCATGGATATGATCAATTTTAAGTAACAAAGTTGTATAGTACTTTTAGTTGACTTCACAAAAAACTGGAGAATGATTTTTGCAAAACTAACATTTTATATGTACAGTTTCAGAAGGGAGGAAGGGGGTAAGGAAAAGAGTACTGTTTGTACACTTGCGAAAATATTGATAATTGTGAAAATTAAATACCTAGCTATATAAGCAGTTATTATGTAGACAGTCTTAATGCTATTAGCCTGCTGATATTAGATGCATCATAGTCCACAACAAAGAGGCATTATATGGTGACCTAGCACAGGTCCCCTTATCACAAATACATGAAGTGGCCAGAGCTATGCTATTTAACTGTTTTATTATAATTGATGCTTATAGGTGACCTAATATTGTTCTTAAGTCTATGCTTAAACTTAAATATGATTTCAATTTGAAATACAAATTCCTTAATACTACATGTGTAGATATTTTTTTGGATAAACTAATTAATCCCTTGATTGTAAAACTTATAAATGGCGTCGCAGCGTGTTAGCACCCTTTTTTGACAGTGGAGAAGTTGAATATGTAAAACATTTCTTATTAATCTGAACAGCATTTCTTAATCAAATAAATTAATCCATTCCTAGGTGTCCTTTCTTCGAGAGTGTTGACTTGTGCTCTAGGGCGGATCTCGCCCAGGTGGTGTTTTTGGTGCAACTGTGCCAGTGGTATGCGGGCGTCTGTGCCCTCGGTTGGTTTGATATTAGTTTAAATTTCATTAGTTTGTTTTTTCAATATTTGCTTTCTTCCTTTTTTTTTAATTTTTAAATTGGAAATTTTAATGTTTGTGCATATTAATTAATATCAAAATTTTTAAATAATAATTGTAACTAAATAAAATAATAATAATACCAATAAAAGTTCTGTATTCTGTAAATTGTCAACACTACATAATCACAACACTGATGGATCTATGATGGGCTGCCATAAATCCTCCCAAGCATGCAAGTGTTGAAGTAGTTACAAATCGATGTGTGCCCTACCTTACGTACGTTATAGTACTGAAAGCCTAGTACATTCCTAAATACTTGCGAACAAAATTTAATAAAATGTGATCTTCAGGTAACTAGTCTGCTGTCTACTCTTACCACTCGACCACCGAACTTGCGCTTGGTTGCTAGTGATAAATCCAATCACCTAGTAACAGTGGGTACACTGCTGAATGCTATTCGAATGGCGTTTTGCGTCAGGAGAAATAATATGAATCAATGCTTGCCTTAGTAGTTGGTCAACGTGTTACGATACTGAATGCTCAGAATGCCTAAGTTCGCAAATGTTTGTGAGAAAATCTTGCAAGTGATTCAGGTGGCAATCAAACAAAGTGATTCTTATAATGCTTCCATCATAGCACTTTACAGTAAGCACTTATCATCCAAACTTGTCACTTGGATGCATGCAACCTCCAATCTCATTAATATAATAACAAAATTATATCTATTGTTTATTAGGCCATGTAAAATAAAATAATTGGTTAGCATCCCCTCCCTAGCATCAGAGAGGCCACCGACCAGATTTTTTTTTTGTTTTTTTGACAAAACACTCACAAACTCAATTTGATATAGGTTTGTTTACCACCCGTCCGCACGCTAGCCAGACCACTTGCAGTTCTATGCTGTAGCCACATGGCATTCATGATGCCAGTTGTGTTGGAGTGAATTGTGTGTGATTATATAGTCTGAGATAATTGCATTATGACTGTTATTTTAGGGAGATGTAAAAGAAAAACATCTGATGTAAAAGAATAACATCTCCCTGGTTATTCATCGTAAAGTTTCTGCTTGCTATTGATGAATTATATAATTTCTTGTATGCAGTTTTGGTCTCTGTTGCTATTTTCTTTTTCCTCTTTTTTTTTTTTTGCTGGATAAGGATGCTAACTATTTTTTTTTTTTTAACATGGCCTTATTGTTAATGATGATAAAGATATGTTGTTGGTGGGCTGTCATAAGGTCAAGTGTTTGAAAGTTCACTATGCATACTGTCTCACTTGTGTCCTTGGACAAGGCACACGCGAATCTGTCCCTCCCCACCCAATATCATAAATGGGTACCTGGAATGATGTTGTGGCATTAATGAATTAGTCTTTGTGCACAAAATTGCACCACAACAAGGTATATTTGCAAATGTCGTGGGTCAATGAGTCAAAGAACGAACTAAGACTTGTATACGTTGTATAACGTTTATTAACTGCAACATCAATTGTAACTAACAAAAACAACCCCTGAAACAACAGAGAAAATAGAATAAGTAAGGTACATCAAAGTTACCTCTTACAAGTCCAAAACAATATGTAGCGAGCGGTAAGACCTCAAAATTATTCAAGTCTACTTTACATAAGGTAAATCAACTGTTCAATTAAATCATATTCTCTTATTATAAATTGCAAATCTCAAATTACAGCACGTCTAATGTAACGTCAAATTATATCTTCTCACGGGTACGAACATAATAAATTGCAATATCTCTCAGTATATCAATCTCAATTGAAATCCTCTGTTAACCTCAATAATTACATGAAATCATCTATCAGTTTTCATATAACATACTCATAACATTAAGAATGTTGCATCTCAACATTAACTCTCAAATAATTAGACACTGGCAACTCGAACCATGTCTCTCAATATTAAAGATTTACTAATTCTCAACAATCACAATCCCTGCGATGCCCTCAATGGTATACACCAAAATCAACACTGTAATTATATCGCACGATACAGCCAATCACTGTCGGGATCGCCGACACCAGGTGAATCTCCTATTAAAACAACACATCATAACTTCTAATGTGATGTCACATATTCATATTTTAACATATTAGAAAACATATAAATCATAACACAATATTAGCATAATCCAGCAACCAACTTGTTACTCTTAACAAAAAATGACTAAAGCCCCTCTCCCACTAGGGGTTTTTTCAGCATACGAGTTACAAGAGAATGCCGAGTTGCTAACTCGGCAAAAACTCGTAGGACGATTCGGAAAGCTCGGAG
>NW_022717183.1:358874-360480 GCF_011630105.1 Anneissia japonica
ACTCTGGATACTCGTCAGCGGTTTTGTCATCTACGAGTTTGATGCGAGCACCCAAAAACGCGTACGAGTAAGTACGAGCGCACCGAGTTGGCTCGTACCTAACTTGTATCTAATTCGGTACAAACTTGGTACGCTCGTAATAATCTCGTAGTTAACTCGGTACTCTGCTCGGCATAATTCGTACATAACTCGTAACCAACTCCATAAAGTCGTACCTCACTCGTAGCTAACACGTAATAAGCTCGTATAGGTCCTTTCCAAAGATCACGAGTTTTAACTCGTAGAAGTCGTACGACTCTTAGGTGAAATAAACCTAGGTGGGAGAGGGGCTTAACTCTCATAATCAATACCTTACTGGTTCCATAATAATCATTACATTAACACATCATACAATATATTGAATAATACAAACTTCAGTCAGAAGCAGATACTTAAATATCACAACTATTATGAAATAGCATAAAACTCACAAATTAAAAGATCAAATAACAAAATTAACTATTTATATAATAACAATAATCAATAAAACGATTGCACTATCATCAGAATCGTCATAATAGTATACATCGTACGACGGCCCGATAATTACATGGGCGCCGCCATCTTGGATTAATGTTTATATAGAGCGCCCTCTCCAGCACGAGAGTTCGTGACAACTAATATTAAAACGTCAGTTGAGCATGTGGAAAAGCTTATCTACAGCTTAATCCGGAACCAAGCGTAGGGCTGGCAATAAACAATCGTTAGCGTAGGTCATCATATTACAAGCCCACATTACGAATTCGTTCTACCGCAGACATTATTATAGAACATTATAACAACAATTATCAGTGAAGCAAGTTGACATTTTACTAAGCATTCATGGTAAATCATCATTAACTATTTGCCTAAATCAGTGCATAATCTTTAACATGCAAACTAATCTGTACAACTTAGGCCTATGCAGTACTGTATAGAACATCGATGTTAATATCGGGCTAGCATCAAATATATCGTTAAATTACACTAATATAATGAATAATTATACTTTGATATAACTTAGTATATCTGTACTATAATATTATACAAATTATAGTACAGACTACATACCAGTCAACTGCAGACAACAGTTACTCTTCAGAAGTAACCAGAATCAATCAGTGTCTCTACACATACGTCTTGCCTCATGCAAAACGGTAGACTGGGTTCCAGTCCCTAATCTTTGTCTTAATCAGTTGAAATGCTTAAGAATAAATCGATTTTGGCACAAATGGCGTTCCATATTACTTATTTGCATGGCGTTCCATAGTATACTTTTTCTGGGATTAGGGACTGGGAAAACAGTGAGGATTTCGTGGTGCCTGACGTATTAACAACTTTGATTTCCGATTGACTAATTACCGTCGCATAAATTAAATATGCTAATTATGCTTCCCCTCGGCCCAGCTAATGATAAGGAGGATTCAGGTGCAGGTCATCTCAGCTTGTGCACCGCGAGAATTGCTAGGCCCCTATCACAATTCGTCCAACCATGGAGGTAATATTTAAACGCACCTTTACAACAGAAGTGTGCTGCATGGAAAGTAACCAACTTCACGCCAGTTAATAAATACAGTATTATTATCGA
>NW_022717183.1:362223-410360 GCF_011630105.1 Anneissia japonica
GTAGTTTTATGGTTTACATTTTATCTTACTGTCATTCACTTTCATTTATTTTAACAATAAATGAAAGATAAACACAGAATTCTAATAATTAATTAAGACTGACGCACCTTTACATTAGTTCTGGCCTCGTTGGTACCATCATCATTTTATCTAGAGACGAATCTCATAGGCCCAGCTCGTCCCGTCCACTACACCAGCTGTAGGTGGTTAATTCATGTTTCGCCGCGCTAATCAAATTTCTCTTTGCTCTTTGGAATACAGACGTGCTGCTCCTCTTTTTGGTGACATTCACTTGTTTTTAAAAATACTTAAACGTACCCGCGACAACTCCCATAGCTTATCCAGGTATACATTGTCTTCAATTTTGTGTCGCAGTTGCGAGAGCATGACAGCTTTTTCGTCGGCCTAGGCCTAGTGGTGGGCTGATAAATGTTCTAGTCTTTAAAATACTGAGCCTCGCGTGAACCTAAGGCGGTTCGCAAACCAAATACTTTCTAGACTGCAGCTTTTCCACGCACTCGATCTTGTGCGCAGAACAAAAAATTCTCTGGAATACAGCTTTTTTGGCGTTTTGGTTGGTGTTTTCTTTTCCCCCATTAACAATGTACCACGATATTCCACACACCTGCACGTACGGTACCATGTCCCAACTTCCCGACTTCTCTACATTCGTGGCACCAAAACGAGAACCGTTTGATTGGTTGACCTTCCGTCATAACATTCACCCTATTGCCAAATACGGCATCCTAAAAAGTACGTCATGCTTGTCACGGCCAGCGGTCTGCATTCGATTTGACTCACTCTTTTACATCTCTAATTCTCATCAAAAAAGTTTCTCAACATAAACTGACGCTGGTGGCGCTTTCCGAAATGTACTACGAAAAAAACATAAATTAGAGACTTGTGGCAAGTCTAGCAAAACGGAGCCGCAACTGCCTTATGTTCACAAGTCGCGCGCTAAGCCACAGAACAGAGACGCTCTACGAAAAATCACTGCGCTAATAAACAGCACTCACAGAATAATCGAGCGTGTGCTTATGTAAAAAAGTAGTTCTAATTAAATAAACAACAATAAAATTCGGTTCCCGACACAAATTCACTGAACAAGAGTGAAAATGTTCTACGTTTCATAATGGCATCACTTGTATACAGTACCATTCATATAGCACAAATATCCATTTTCAAGGAACTGCCCAATGTGTTTGGATACCGTTTCACTTATATACAGTAATAGGCAATACCTGTACAGTATTATTATAATAATAATAGGCAGCTTTAAAAACTCACCCTTTTAATGAGTATTTTCTTAAATTTTTTCTCCTGGCATTTTCATTTTTATTGTTAATAAGCGCATTGAGGCTTTTAGCATAATGCGCTACAGTATACAAGCCAAAGTTATTATTATTGCTATATTATTATAATTATTATTATTATTATTATTATTGTTATTATTGTTATTAAAGAAAAAACAAAAGTTTCAACAGTCATTTTGATATAGACATTTTATTACTATTTTGTGTAACTCGCACATACATGATGCAACACTCTGACAACATTGTCTAATGAGTAACGTAGAATAACATAGTATAATTAATGTCAAAACTGAGCATATGCAGAACTACTCTGCTGCTTGTATATTACTTTAAACAGGCATAAATGAATATTGTCCTGGAATAACAAGTAACAGTACAATATTTACTGTGACTTTATTTTTATGAGAATTTAAATCAAATTGTACTGTGTATTTTAGTTATAATATAGACGGCTTAATATTTCAATGTCATTTAATAGTTAAAACTTTTAACATTGTTTGCTTTGTGGTTTGCTACTGCTACTCTTCTTGGTCTATTAGAGATCACAGTGATCCCATATGGGATACTTAATCCATCATTTTCATGATCTATTCGTTTAATGAAGACACCATTTTTATCAAATAATTGTAGTTTATGATTACTTGACACTATTATATTTTCATCCATATCCATGGTTACACCACAAGGACCCCTTACTTTACCATCTTCCTTACCACAGCCTACAAGGATTCGAATAAACTTATCATTTGCATCAAACATTTGTATTCTATCATGGGCGAAGTCAGCAATGATCATATGACCTTCCTTGGTTAAAGTAACATCATGTGGTTGACCTACTTCACTACCCTCTGAACCTATCTTACCTAGTAGTCTACCATCATCAACACTGAATTTAAACACACAGTTAGCCTCCCTATCTGCTACATACAGGACTCCAGTTTTTTTGTTTACTGTCAATCCCCCTGGATATTTCAATATTCCTTTACCAAATGAGATGATTTCTTTAAATTTATCATCACACATTACAACACATCTTCCTAAGAAATCACTGTACACCATGTGACCATCACCCATTAGATGCATTCTAAGGACCTCCACATCTTGGGGCACCTGTATCTTAGCAACAAAAGAACCTGATTGGTTGAACTTTAATATATCTTTACTATAGCTTGATACTAATAAGCATCCATATGTGTCTAACACTACATCTGTCACTTTATCAGATTTATTATGTTCTTTATAATCTGATATGTTATCAATGGTATGTAAGTCCCAGTGATTCCACCTTGATATTTACTGGAGATCCTTTGATGTGCGCCTCTCCCACAATAATCTTCATTTGCCAGTCACCTTCCAAAGTGCATCTACCTGTTATTTTGTACTCTCCATTTCCTTGATATTCTACCTCAGTGGTTGATTCTTCATATGATGGGTTGCTTAGAGTTGCAGATAATTTACATGCATCGCTCTCAATTAAGCTTGATACGGTTACTGCAAACGGCTGTTCTTTTGTGACAGTAATCGCTTCATCATCTTTATCAACCTTGAACATGCCATAGACAGTTTTGATTGTACCAATGCAACCTGAATTCTTCAATTCAATAAACTTTGGTATAATTTTCAATTTATGAAATGATTCATCAAAGTCTCTGAAATCATTGATGGTTGTCATATATGATACAAGAGTTGCTATTTCTTGTGGTTTGTTTATTGAGGACATCACATTATCAACATGAGACTGCTTTTCATTAATATCTTTAACTTGACTATCAATTTCTTCTTTCTTTTCTTTGTCTAATTTTTCAAGTTCTGAAATTAATTTTTTGCTTTCCTCTTGAACTGTCTTGATAATTTTCTTCTCTGTCTCTATAATAGCTGCTCTGCATACTTGTACATGGTCTTCCCAGTGAGATCTAGCTTTATTGATAGAATCAAGTGTTTCATTCAACATCTTTTGAATGTCCTTTGGTTTATTAGTAACATCATGTACAACAGTCTTTATTTCAAGCACGTCATGTTTATTTCGTAAACAATTAAAACCATGTTCACAGTGTTTACATGCTGATTTCTGGCATGTTAGGCAGAAGAATTCCAGTTCATTGTTACAGTGAATTGGACAGAAAATTTGTTCATCTTTGGTTCCTTTTAGTGTGTACAATGCCTTGCCCGTAGCACTCTGTAAAAAAATAAAATGGTGTACTCTTTTTTTAGATCGAATCTGTTATGTTCTCGCCAGTGTTTACGTACAGTAGGCCTATTATATAGTTGAACAAATGAAACGCTTTTTAATAAATCATGATCTTTTTTAAAATCATAGGCCTCATACGGTTCACCGGGATGATTTGAAGAAAATGTAGCGATTATAAATCCTAATCAAGTTTATTTGAAATTTCTTTATATCTATATATTTTTAAATTTTATTATTAAATTTGATTCTTAAATATTGTAAATTGTATTCACCAAATTTAACTGTAAATATTTAAAAAAATCAGTTCTGGATATTGCTCAATATTTATCTCAATTGTAATAAATTTGTACATGGATTATTAAATTGGTACAGTAGACCTTATTACTTGACTATTAAATAATTTTATTATATAATTTAATTAAAAGTTTTTTGGTAATTTATATGTTTTATTTGTATGTATAAGGATTTACTTTTGTTTCTTTGTGCAATCCATATTATCCCACATACTGTACAGTAAACATGTTAAAGTACAGTTTTCTCTACAAGTGCAGGTCTTCAATATCATAAGTTTTAGCAATCAGGCTAGGGCCTGGTTTAGACTATAGCGTTCATATCCTGATCGGAAGCTAATCATTAGCACTGCGTGTTAGAACATCTTGATCAGGATGCCAATCTGGTTATTTAGTGAATGTGGACCTTTGTATCAGTGGCACTCACTTAAGCGATGCTTTTACTATACCAAAACTAATTCATCCATGACTACACTGAATAAGACTACTTCCACTGTTGCGTACCAACGTAAATTAAATTCTCGCATGTGTACTTTGTATTATAACTTTTTGTTCAATAGTGTAAAATTGTTATTGTACAATATAGGAACTCAAAAAATGCCCCTAATGGTAAGATGCCTAAAAGGATATTGGTGCGATATATATTTTTTCACATTTGTGCAGGTGTCTAGGTGGAAAAAATCATTACAATAATTTTGTCTTCAATACTCAAATTAGTATATGATGTTTGTACCACATAGGCTTGAAATACATCAAGTGATAAAAGACAAGGTTTTAGATTTAAGGCCTGTTTACACTTCAACATTAACGATAATGATAAAAATGCTAAAACGCAATTGTTCATATAGAAAATAAAAGAAATAAGAAGTTTTTACACTAGAACGATTCGATAATGATTTATCAGTTATGCGATAACAATATATTTTGACAAATCAATACGATAAACCGAATCGTTCTAGTGTAAAAATTTCTCTTATTTCTTTTGTTTTCTATATGAACAATCGCTTTTTAGCATTATTGTTGAAGTATAAACAGGCCTTAAGGGTCTTCATAGCTACCACCCTATTGGCATGGGAATTGTAATTATAGAAACATGAATATATATTTAATTAGATAAGTTTTGTACCTCGCCCAGCAGTCAAACAAAATTGCCTGTGATTAGATTTGTTTCAATTGCCAAAATCTTGCAAATTAATTATATTGAGTACTTTATCAATGCGGCTGTGTGTATATCAGGTCTCGTTTATGGTTGGTGAAGGCTTCTTTTATTCATCATGATTTCAGTCAGAAATTATTCAATCGCAAGGACTCAAAAATTTGTAAAATTTGTCTAGGTCCCAAAAAAAAAACAAAAAAAAAAAAACAAAAAAAATGATATAAAATAACAATCACACCAACACCAACTGGCACTTTTTTTTCCGTATGTTTTAGTAAGTTTCATATTACTTTGTATCATCAAGTGCCCTTAATTTTAAAATAAAATTTTTACCTTCCTCATTTGAGGTGAGATAAATCCATGATGTGTGCTCATTTGTGGTGAGATAAAGCCATTATGTGCAATACCTGTAGCTCCCTGTGATTCTGAAATTAAGAGAGTATTATAAAATTTTTTAGTGAAGTTTAAGTCCAAATCCAAACCAAAGTGTCACAAACATAAACATTGGATTTATTTGGTGTTATTATATATATATTGATTTTCCAAACAATCAAAATAAAAATGAAATTCTGATTTCTTTGTTGGTAATCACATTTGTAATAATAAATGCAATGCTCAAGTATTAATTTAATATACAATACAGAGCATAGAAATTAATTGTCTGTCTAAGGAATAAATATATAAAATAAAATTGCAATGAATAGGCAAATAAATAATGCAAGGAGCAATGTTAAAAAGAAATTTGTATGGAAATTTTTATCTGTATGGTATTAAACAATGGTAAAATGTTATTAGAGTACTTGTAAACAAAAGGCAGTTCAAATGCTTGTTCTTCCTAGGCTACATTTTTTGGCACAGGTACAGGCCAACAAGAAGTCAAAATATTTGTTCAGAGGCAGATTCAAGGGGAGGGGAACCATGGTGTGGCTAAAAGTGAGCGTCTGGGCTTCCTTTCTGTGAGTCCCTGGTGGGTTTTTCAGACCGATAAATTTCGAATCCTAGAAGTTAACTGACGTAATGGGTTATACTACTGTGACTGTAGGCTTTGAAGTAATTGCATAATTAAATATAGAAGATAGGTAGTGCCGGTGCTTCATGTCTTGAAGTGGTGGCTGGACCGCCTTCCCTCCCCCCATTCCCTTTTTTATATGTATACAAGTGAACCCATACGTTTTCTATGCAAAATTTTCACAATTTCTGTTTTTCTCTTTCCAATTCTAATGGGTCAAAATTACTGATTTTAAATAATAGGAATTCTCTTAATTTGAGTTTAAGTCTTGAAATTCAGAATATACTTCAAATCTTGTGACTAACTAAGTTGCCAGCTGCTTCTAAATAATCCCTCTAACTTGTCTTCCATCCGCCCTTAAAGTGATACCGGACCTGCAGTTTAACAGCTGTAATGAAAAAATTGTTCATTCCTTTAGGAGATAAAAATATCTATATATACTTTGTAGAATAGATTTTTTTACAATTTTGGTTCTTTTATTATCTAAATCAATAATGTTCTTCTTCTGACATGACTGCAATCTCAGCCTGGATGCCAAGGGGGCAGATCTGTTTGAAAGGTGTGGGGGTGTGGAGGACATTTCCTGAGTCAACACCCACCTCATCCCCACCCTGGTTAGGGCTGAGGTGCGAAAATTTGAGGAAATAGTACCCTCTAGATGGCCAGAAATGACCTTCTTAGTAAAAATTGATCATCACATCACTATTATAGTCAAAATAATGTGGCAATAAAAGAGGGGTATGTGTCCATACCCCTCCCCTGGTCCCCCATGATCTGTCCCCATATGCTAGATGCAGTAGAAAATTAGTGGGAAAAAGTAAGGAATATTTATTTTCGGATTTCCTGAATCAGCATAAGCATAGCGTCTCAAAAAAAAAATCAACATCCATAGGAGGACTTGGCTTTTTTTTAGCACTTTTTTCCTACAATTTGGCCTAAAATACCCTATTTTGGACTAATGGTCTAGGGCAAATAAATAACAAAAACATTGGTTTAGATTTATATTTAAATTTATTTGGAATCACCATTAGCGGCACACATCCTTATACAACGACTATCACCACTTGTGGACCCCGGTTGCACTATTGTTGCTGCATCACAGCACTCCAAAAACTGGTGAAAATGTTATCAGCAGGGTGCAAACTGACTGTTCTACAGGTATATATGTTTAATAGAAATTTTAAACCCAAATTCCCATAATATTTTTAAATTATATTTTATTATTAAAATTAATATTATTGTTAGTATAATATATTATTATTAATCACTATAATATTATTACCAATAACGATACCATTTTCAATCTCATCACCCTCATCATCTTCGCTGATATTTTTGAATTCCAAAGGAAGAAGAAAGCCTACACAGATGATATGGATAAATATACTAGGAGGCGCTGCTTTGTATCAGCTAGATGTTCCGTCAGACCAATCAGCGATGCCAAACAAGCCAACAGGTGATACTCTTAAATTAAAATATGCAGACACGAGTGTGTTCTTCACCAGCTTTGCACTAGAAATTATTCCTTTTTATGGCCACAGCTAGATGTTCCTTCAGATCAACCAGCAAAGATAAACAACCCATGCTGTTTGTTGTTGTTCATGTGATGTTGTTTAACCAAAGGAGACAAAACCGAGTAAAAAGAAGCCATCCCGTGTGTCTTGAGAACCCTTGGTCATTCAGACCTGATGAATTGATGTGCCATTTGCTGAATGATTTCAGAATATAGCAGTCTCTTGTAGTGGCCTAAAAGCTACAAGAAATCGAACTTACTCCATATGATTGCGATCCAGAACACTTGATAATGAGACAGCAAGTCTACAGGTGATAGAGCAAAGCTCACTAGTTCAATGAAATTCGGTACCGGTAAAGTTAAGAAGCTGTTACAACGCTATCTGGTTATTAACCAGTTGGCCAAATCCTTATTGAGAGAAAGGTTTGGTGCTAATATATTAGCGTGGATAAATAAAATAACAAATAGACCAGATGTGAAGACTAGCTACTGACCTTCAATATTATGCACCTGTGGTGTTACCAAGAAACTTCATTTAAAAAAATTTTCAATAACATCAAAAAGTGTGTTACACCAACCATGGTTGGCTAGGCTGGGGTGGATATGCACTCACACCCAACTAACTTTAAATCCTGTATCCATTAATTCATGAATAAGGGTAGCATGTCTACAGTCTGGCAGCTACCCCACCAAAAATAATTCCGGGATCCCGTCGGGATCCCGCCGGGATCCCGACGGGATGGCCGTGTCCCGGCGGGATACGGCCATCCCGGTGGGATCCCGCCGGGATTTTTTTCCGCAATTCCGGGATGAGCGGGATTTTTTTCGCAATTTCGGGATGGCCGGGATTTTTTTTTTTAAATCGGGATTCTATCGGGATGTTTCAGAAATTTCGGGATCCCGCCGGGATGGAAATATCCCGCCGGGATGGACAGACATTGCATCCCGGTGGGATTTTGTTTTTGTCGCGCAACAGGCCTATGTGTAATTTTTATAGAATGTGTACGCTTAGGCCTAATCATAAACAATGGAATAACATTATTATTTATCATATAAGAGCTAGCATTTAAATCTAACAATGGATAAAACGCGTTTATAGAACTCCCATTGTTCAATACGGCTACACCCATCGCTTAACAATGGAATCAACTCTTCAATACAAGTCATTTACTTGGCCGTATTATTCGTTCTTAGCACCTATTGTTTACCTCTGAATAGGCCCATCTTCTCTGATTCATTATAACATAATTTTAACGCCAAAAGATTCTTTTGCACTTCTTGTAGAAACCTCCGCTGGCCACATTTTGGAAATACTATGTCATCTGTAGTAGCAGAACAACAATGAGAAAATTTCCCACGACAAATTCCCATCTAGTGCACTGAACTACTTCCCTACATTCTTAACTTTACATGCGCGCGAGTCGGAAAGATGTGTATAAGAGACAGCTTCTCAACTATAAAGCATATAAAGATTATACGATCCATAAAGGCACTATATAAATACAGTATTATTATTATACATTCACATCACTTGTGTCAATCTTGTTTTTTTACCTGTGTACATGTAGATTGAATCTGCAAACAAATACTTGAAACCAAAGAGACCTTGCATCTACTGTGGGGAAATGCAGAGTCAACTTAAGAGACATCTAAAGCGCAAGCACATTGAAGAGGAGCAAGTCAAGGCAGCCTTTGGGGCTGAGATGTACCGTATACATTTTTATTTCATCTCCATTGTTGACAAAATATTTAAACTAACATTGTTATATCATATCTTTTCTACCGCACTAACAATTTTAAATTTGATACTGATATCATTTCAATACTCACTTAACATGTTGAATTTGTTGAATTGATTGTTAATTTGTTGAGGTATACACTATTGGTTCCCAAGCTGATGAGTGCACAATGCATACTTGCAACGTATAGCATGTTTCGTATGCAGGCGATCCCAACCAAAAGTACCTCCTTAACAAAATAGAGGATCGAAACAGCTAATGCATCAGTAACCTGCTGTAGGGCCGGGCATAGGCCCTGTATAAAAGTCAATACTTTGGAAAAAAAAAATCTTTAAAAATTCAATGGCGATGCTTTAGCTGTCCTTGGGGTTCAAGTTATTCACTGTTAGGTTATCTGTTTCAGAATATTTATTATCATAATGTATTTGTATAGCCTCTCTGACAGCAGTATACAGTATTGCCGTTTGTTGGATAAAAGGCTCAGATTCGACAACGTCTGCTTCCTGGTGAGTATAATCATATGGATGTATGATCCGGCCACATCCAACACATAACAGCCGAATGACAAGGCCCAAAAGCTTCAATTATAATATTTTGCATTTTTTTTAATTATTCATATTTTATGCATTCACTCATGAATAAAGATTGAATAGCAGTCCAAGTGGGTCCTTTCGTTATCATTCTTTTGTCTGCAGCAGCAGTCTGGCAGGTCAAATAATGACCGATTTTGTCGGCACTAGGGGAGCCCCGGTTCCTGGATCAAGGGGCCGGGCCCCAACCTCTTCTACCAATAGCATTACCGTACTCTAACAGTCATTACATAATTGTCATTACGTTCTCTGTAGATGACATCCAATAGTCAATTAAAACAATGTAACCCTTAGGTTTTTAGTTCACAAATGTTGTCCTATGTGGAATCACTTTTATATACAATATCAATGCCCAAACGAAGTGTTCCACGGTACAAACTGACATTTAAAGTTCGAAATAAGGAAGTAATAGGCTACCCAACTTCTTACAGAATTCGAATCAAATTGTAGTACAGTAATTACAGGTTACCGTACTGATATTCCACTGTAAGTAGGCCCCCTCGACCAGCACTTTTTTGACACTATGCAAGGGGCCCAGTCTTCCCCTGAACCCGAGGCTTCGGTCTGTACTTGCTTTGATAGCAAACATTTATACAATGTTGAGGTGTTTTCATATTCTGCAAGTGGAAATTCAATTGCCATCATCGCCCACCGATGCCAGTCAACAAGGATCATGATGAAAGATCAAGTACTAAACAGTGCATTTTATTTAAAGCGTTTTATGAGGGACCAATAACATTCACGCATTTCACAAATATGACTCTTGTATCACGGGCGGATCGAGTAGGTGGAAATGTGCCCCTGTTTTGCTGCTTTTAAAAATTTCAATGCATATATTCATATGTTGTGCTCCTCAATTATCTATTCTGAAAAAAAAAAACTGTTGTACGCCCCTCCCCCTCCCGTTCTTTAGCCCTTTTACACTAGTCACGATTACGACACGACAACGACATATCATCGCGTACTTTGTATTCTTTAACACTGCGCGAATCTGTATATCTTGTCGTTGTGTCGTAATCGTGTCTAGTGTAAATGTCGCTTTAGTACCATATCTTCCATGCTATTACTGTACCACGAAATGCTTAGAACAGCCTACCATGGGCGGGAGATGTGGTGGGGCAATCAGGGACTTGTGCAAGCACAGGAAACACAACATGTGTAGTTTTATTATGACAATAAATTGACAGTATAATAGGCCTAGGCCTAATAAATCTTGTGTTTCTTGAATGGTTCTGACGGCTGGGATATTTACTCCTGCAGGAGGGTTTTATGAGAACTTCCTCTTCCCCTTGATCTTCCACTGTGAAAATGCATCATAATCCATTTATTTCTGATCTTGCAATTTACCAGGCACAATTAGACTGGTCCCGTCCTGAAGAACGGGATTATAAACCGTATTAATCAAATTTCATCAAAGGTTTATGTATACCACAATTAGGCCTATGTTTCAAATCAACTAAATAGAAACTCCAGGGGAAAAAAGTTACTAATAACAGGTTCGATTAAAGTCTACAAAGGGAAGTTGCTGTTGTTAGTGATGGCTTGGTATAGATTTTAGTGCATGGTGTACTTAATTTTATACACAGCAAGCTGACCACCGTCCGAGAATCTTGTTAATTTTCAAAAGTAAACAAATAGGCAGAAAACCACATTTATTACTCTGGTCTACAGATCAAGTTATTGATTAATATTAACTAATTAAAATAAACCTATATATAGGCCTATAGGCAGTAAATACACATTGGACCATTGAATTCAACACGAGAGTAAAGGCCGGAACAATTGGTGTAGGCCTACTTTATTAATTATAGTATATCAACAAGGGCGATCCAAAGCCTTCCGGGACGGGATCGCGATCCCACCGGGACGGGATGGATCCCGACGGAAGCGGGATTTTATGACCTGATGACGCCGCTTTGACCTGCAAAGATATGATATGATTGGATATATAATTACAACTGTCATTTCAAAAATATGACGAATAATTTTCAAGACTAAAGAAGGGGTTAGAAATTAGAGGCCTAAAAACGAGAAATCCAGGAGGTAACGAAGGCAAGTAGACCTAGGATTATGAAAATTGTGACACATTATTGTTGTAAAATGAATACATTGCATTAGTTAATTTACGTGGTAGGCGTGTAAGGAAAAATAAAAAAAAATAAAACTAGGCCTGTAGCCTACATAGCTGAGGCTAGGCCTCTACTGACCTACGACTACTACTAACATAGGCATGCCTAGGGCCTATGCGTATAATAATGTATATCATTATTTTATAAGGCCCCCCCCCCATGCCTTAGTTGGGCTAAGTAAAACTTAAAATATGACTCAGAAAATCTAATTTACTTACTAGCATACTACATTGGCACTGCATATCAGCATCTAGACCTTATATTTATATATTAATTTTAAAGTGGTACGCTAGGCCGTATGCAAAATGCCGGAAAATGTACAGTAGGCCTCGCTTATATAATAGTTGCTTGTGGCTCCGCGGGTTTTTCTTGAATGCTGTCTAATCGGTCTGCAGCGCACGCCTTGATAATTGTAGGCCTAGGCTAGGCCAAAGTAATATAGGCCTATCTAAAAGTCAACAATGCTAAATAGGCCTAAAAATGTAATGACGTGCACAGCCTAGGTCTAGATTCGGCTATATCGTCGTTGCATCAGGGAATGCATCAAGATGGAAAAATGATGATTCTGTGCGTGCAGTTGTCTCTTCTATCCACCTACACTCTATCTAGCGCTCTAGAACAGACAATTTTTTTTCTTTTTTTTTTGCTATTTTGCGCAAATTTGCGTTTTTTGTTCGGGATCCCGATAAAAATCCCACTGGGATCCCGATCAAAAATCCCGGTCGGGATCCCAATAGAATCCGGTAGGATCCCGATAGAATCCCGGTCTGGATTTTATCGGGATTTTTGATCGGGATCCCAGTGGGATTTTTGGTCGGGATTCCCGATTTAACGGGATCCCGATAGGGATCGCGACCGGGATTCTATCGGGACTTTTGATCGGGATCCCGGCGGGATTTTTGGTCGGGATTCCCGATTTATCGGGATCCGATCGGGATTTCGATCGGGATCCCGACCGGGAATCCCGACCAAAAATCCCGCCGGGATCCCGACCGGGATCCCGGCGATTTTTTTAGTGGGGTAAATTTGTTAAGTTCTTATTTTAATAGATGGACACTCGCAAAAAGCTCCTGATAGCTATCACCTACTATTAGGCAAAAAAAAAAAAAAGAAATGCTGTGTTGCCCTCCGCGACCGACCGATTTTTCAAAAAATTGGGTCAGCTTTTTTTTATTTGCTTTTCTGAAATTTTGTTTGAAAGTTTTCCTTTTACTTAAGTACAAGTTCAAGAAATACCACTTCAGAAATTAATAAATATTAATAAAATCTAATACAAACATGTATTTTTACCAAAATCGGGCCATAGATGCATGGTAAAATCGTTGAAGTAGAAGGCATAATTTTGAAGAAACGAGTGCGACGACAATGATTGTATTACATTATTTGGTCATTTTTCATAGCCATGGTTTTGCTTGATCTGTCCTCACGTGATCATGTGGATTGGATGCACAAATTATTTCTTTAAAGTATTCCTTTAAACAGATTTATTTTGGTTAAATTTATTTCAATATACTGGTTAGTATTTATTCCATCATTAATTTGAATATTTTTTGTTTGGCAAGTTTGCCATCATTCTATTGTAGTGCCTACGAAGCCTTAGGCCTAGGATCTTCATAATAGGGACTGCAGTTTGAAGCCTATCCTACATTTTAGGTATTACTAAAAAAAAAAGAAATAATTCGACCAACTGACCCACAATATTGATTTTTCCATTTAAAGGCAACACAGCAATTTTTTTTGGTCTTATTACATTCACTAACTGTACACTCCTATACATATTTTTAATAGTTTGAGCATTAATGTACCTTGACTTGGCCGCTGGTGATGTGTGGTTGATGGAAATGTATCACCATTACCTGTAAAAATAAATTCATCAATAAACAATCTCGATTAAGGCATTAGTTGTACTGTATATTATACTATGAATACTATGATTTGCAGTGGCATCTTCAATATTATGTAAATGCTCATGTTCCATGTTACTTTTGATGTTATAAATAAATGCGTGGCTATATTTGTACTCATTACAATAAATATAATGAATGATAAACAATTATCAAAATTCCAATTTAAACATTAATATACAATCCTGTTATTGTACCTTGACTTTAACATAAGAGTTTAAAAAAAATAATAACTACTGTATATATTAAGGAAATACAGAATATAGAGCTAGTTAAAGCTTTGAAATACCGGTACATTATGCCATATAATTTTTTGAGTGGAGATGCTTGCCATCCAATCCCAGGGTCCAGGGCCCAAATCCTGTCAGATTCCACAATTTTTCTGACACTCAAAAAAACTCCACTCCATTAGCCTTGTTATGAGAAGGACAGATTGCCACCTATTTTATAAGATAGTGATTACTGAAAATGTTTTTACTGCATTTTTTTCAGAACGATACAGATTATTATAACAATTTTAAAATTTATGTTACAAAACTATTAGACCTGTTGTATCAAACCATCCTTGCTACTTAGAATTATGCTTGGTTAGTTTTCTGCTAGCCAATCGTCTTTAAGACAGAATATTTCAGAGAATTAAAAGTAAAAAGTAAAAGAAAAAGCATATCCTAAGAGAAAAGTTCCAATTCATGAAACCACATGATCAGTTTTGAAATATAATAATTAGTGTTTATTGGGAAATCAATTGAGAAAAAAATTTAATTAAGAATAATAGGACTAAAAAAATCTGAAATTAAATTTCTCAAACAGTGTGGCAAATAGAAAAAAAAACAGTTTTGACTGGAATCTACTGTATGATGTATACTTATGGTTAGTGACAGTTTGAACTTTCTTGTTGGGATTATGCCTTGTTCAATCTCACATCAAGTGTTTGGAAAACTGTTTACCTCCTTTGATTCACAAAGCCCTAGTTTTAAGGCAGAAGTCTTGTAATAAATTACTCCAAAACCTCCTGCATAGCCTTCATTTTACCCTGCTCATAACAGTGAAATTGTTTAGGGTTTTATGTAGAGTAGATAAATTTTCTATTAAAGTTACATATTCAGTAGGAACTATGAGTAACTACCCTATACTACATTGGTTTATAAATCTAGGTAAAACTATTTGCTATCATGGATATCTGTGCTCTACTTGTAAAAGATGACAATATAATTGTAATATATTAACAAACAGGTACTGAAATTTGTTTATTACTTTGTTGAGAAGACCTCACTTAGCTTCTGCTATTTGGTCTCTGTTTAATTTCTTTTTCCATTATTTAAATATTGTTTAATTAAAAAGTCAAGAACATTTCATATTCATATAAATTGAAATAGTTACCTTGTGTTGCAGATGGATAAATTATGGTATTAAGGTAAACAACAGAGCCACTAAAAGAAGGGTTATTCAATTGATATCCGACTGTAGAACCTAAACATACAAAATAATTATTCAAATTAAAGGAAATTATAGTAAATTTCATTACAAAATAATTAAAATTGTATTAACATGAGTACTGTAAACTGCAATGTCATATATTTATTTAATGACACTTTTAATTTATGAAAACATTCAGAAATTAACATCAACAACTTCTGTACCAAGAACATCAATTCCCAAAAAACTAGTTTCTTGCACTTCATGACCAAGTAAAATCCTGCAAAAACTAACCCATCTCCCTCAATGATAGTTTGCATTTTACACAATGCATCATTATTTGTCTCCTTCAGCTGCACATAGCATAATACAATTAAATGTTAAAAATAGTCATTATACCATGTCTATCAAAGAATTCATTACACTATGTCTATCGAATGATTTAGTTTTTAATGAATTAAATCAAATTCAGTTGCATAATTACCATCACTGCATTGGACCATATTGTTTACCATGCAAACGTTATCTGAAAGAATTGCAAATGTTGGAAATGCATGAATTAATAAATGGGATGAAGTTAAAATTTACAAATTCAAAAAAATATTTTGTCTAAAACCCTTCTGGACTGGCAACACATAGTATAGATAATACAAAAATATACAGTGCCTATATAAATATTTTATATGGTAACAATAACATATGTTAATTTATTCACATTAACATCAATTACATTTTCTTACTTATTGCAAATTGGAGTGACTTTACAGTAAGTTATATTTTACCTGTTGATCCTAGAGAATGTTGCATTGCCAACTTATCTCCTACCAAACAAAAAATAATTCCGTCATTAAAATACTGTGAGTAATTGATTCAAAGATTTTGGAATAATAATGCTGGGGAGGGGCACAGATGGCTGCCAGCAGCCTTTGCTGGGGACGGAAGAGAGGGCCCCTTAAAGTGGGGAAAGTTTTACAATTCAATTTATTAAATCACTTTTTAATTGATTTCTGAGGCTCACATAACTGACAAAATGTGGCAAAGACAAGTCAAACCATTCACTTCTTACAAATTTTGATTTTTAATTTTTATTACATGGTTAAATATTAAGATGAAAGTTATAAAATGGTGAAAGAATTATTTTAAACTGACAATTCTTTGTAAAGTTACATCTGTATAAAAAGCAGTATTTGAGAAATCAGATTTCAAAGTTAAAGATTTTGAGGAATTCTGAGGCAGAGACTATAAAGAAATTGTTAAACAATGTTGTTTTAACAACATAGCCTGATGTATAGATTATGGATAGTTCAGTGCAATAAAATAGATTTTTAAAATTTCTGCACAAAAACATAATGTGCGAAGAGTGACTAATAGAATATTTAGTATGGCGACTCTAAATAATGACAAATGTGAGGCCCGTTTGTCATTTTTCAGTCACCAAATTCTTATTCTATTTGCAAATAATCAGTGAATCCTTTTTAGGATAATCTTGACAAAATATAAATTTAGGTTTTTTACTTAAATTGAATACATTTACCCATAATATAAATTTAAACACGCACAACACAAAAATAAACAAGCTTCTTTGACAAACAAAAACCAAAAAGCATAATATTTTTCAGTAAATTTCATTTTTTGAAAATGGACCACTATGACTGAAAACAACCAACACTTTCATGGGTTGAGGTAAGAGGTCATGGGTGTATGCAAGGGGAGGGGGGTCGAGAAGGTCATACACCCCCCACCAAATTTTCAAAAGTCCACATTTTTTTCCAGACACTTTTCACAATGACATAAATGAAAAAGTATTGATGAGGTACCAGCAATGAGTCCAAAGACCTTGTCAATTGCTTGACGCAATCTATCTTAATTCTAGCAATTCTGAAACTGTGCCTGCCATCCGCTTCAAGCTGGTGGCGCTGTAATCGATTTTCCTGTCTCCTAATGAAAAGGTCAAAATAATTATGATCACAACCCACCCAGAAAAATCCTGGATACACCCCTGGAGGTTGTCCTCCCTACTACAAAGAACAGCTTAGATCTGGAAGAAATGCAGAGACATTGATGCAACGTAATCAGTTATGATTCTCCTGTGAACCCCAGCAGTTACAGGATACAGTATTTAAGGTAATTTTGGCATTCTAGTCTAATGTGATGGTTACCTGTAGGTGTACTTGATCCAGCATGTGTGTCACCAGTCACTGTGTCACCACTCACTATTACCTCTCCTTGGTCATCTGCTATAAATTAAAGAGTAATATTTCTCCTTGATTTTTGTATTTAATATTTTCAACTTTTTATTCGATTAGAGGATATTTTCTAGATCTGAAATGGCCATATTCTGACTTCCACAAGCGATAAATTCTTATCTCAACACATATTATTTTTTATTGGGGTAAGTCAACTTACTATTAAGCTTTATGTTACAGTATGTATGTGCATGTGTGTGGGGAAATAAATGAAACAAATATACAAACAAACATTTTAATTTTTAAAATAATTTTAACCTATAGATGTAATTGGGCCAGCTTCTGTTTTACTAGTGTCTGTCTCACCAGTCAATGTGCTGCCAGTCAACAGCAGCTCTCCTTGGATATCTGCTGTATAGATAACAATTCTCTTTGATGTTAGTATTTTTTTAACAAATTGTGAAAGCTAAACATTTTTACTTACAATTATATTTTAATATATTAATGTAGATGATTTGTTATATTAGTCCAATAAATATATAATGCAACAGAAGGGGAGATATCCTCAATCAACAGCAACAGTTCTATTCAGAACTATCTATGTGGTGTAACCACAAGCATTAATGTTATTATTATTGTTATTATTTAACTATTTCTTAAATAATTTTGATGTTGAAAAGGTTTGTAGTTGATCACTTTTGTGTAGATGTTCCTTTTGTAGTGAGTAGTTGTTCTGTTTCTGTACTGTTTTGGGTTGACCAACCTGCATAGGTGTTTAGCACCTTTTTGGTCTTTCCTTGCCATGTTTTTGTAAATTTGTTTGTTGTTTTGTGCTTGGCAGAAATTTGAATAAAGAATTAAAAAGAATTATTATTATTATTAATATTATTATTATTATTATTATTATTATTATTATTATTATTATTATTATAGTTTCATATGGTTTGAAATAGTATAATGTGATTAATATGTGTGTAATATATATGTGAAATGTCTTGAAAAGGTAAATAAATACTGGTTTATTTACAAATAACAACAATCACATTAGAGCTTTCTATTAGATGGATGTAGCATGAAGAGAGTTATATGTTTTGATGTGGATTAGAATCCTATATGAAATACACGAAAAAGAAAAAAAAATAAATCCCAACTGTTAAGGGTCAAAATTGACAAGATTGGTTTATGAAGTAACACGCTGTAGTATGGTCTATATACTGATATTCACTCATGCATTAAGGGGAGAAAATTCTGGTTTATTGCTCAAAAGTGTCAAAATGTAAATTTGAATGATTTTTTTCTAATTATTTTTTGAGTGCTGTGGATATGATACAATGAAAAAAAAATTAAATGTCCCTTTAATAAGAGTTATTTGACCATATGGCACACTCAGAAGTGTCCCCATCCCCTTAAAAGGGGTGAGGTGTCCCCTTAATAGGGGTTGGCTGTAGTGTTAAAAGATATATTACCCCTCATTTCACGGAAAAGTGTCCCCTGAATAGGGGTGTCCCAAGGGGTTCTACTGTATTTTCAAAATCATGTGTTTGGTTAATTTTATTACTGTATATACACATCAAAATTCATAATTGTCCCATCCGTAACATTTGAGGAGTTTTTTACAGTAATATGAAAAGTAATGCTACAAAAAACTTGATATTAAACATTCTCCTACAAAAAAATATAACTTTAATATTTTATCAACAAATTTTTAGATAATTTTTTGTTTAACCTGCCTAAAATACAATATTTCAAAAATAAATTGTTACGGACAGGACAGTTTTCTTACGGATGGGACACTTCAAAATTACCACATTACAAGTTTCTTTGCTACTGCATTACAACAATAAATGTAGCAAAAATACTAAAATTTCTTATGGAGTGTAAAGATTTGTATTATCAACAAACAATAACAAACATAAGTACTGGAACATATGCCTTTTTTGAAAAGTATATGCTACAGACAGTACAGTAATATCAGTGATAATATATTCCTCCGTGAATAGGAAGTTAAAAATGATGATTAGAGCCAAAGATATAAATTAAATCTGTATCCATAATTTTATGAGCAATCAATTATTAAAATTATGTTTTAGTTTCAGTGTACAATTGGTTAAGTGTAGATACAATAATTGAAGATAGAAGTGCTACAATTTTATACTCCCTCACAGATTGATAAATATAACTTCTTCATATCTTTAAAAAAAAAAGATTTAATATCTCTCTCAGGAGAATGATTAGAATATGCAAAACTTTCTAAAAGTCATGTCCAAATATTGTCCCATCCGCAGCGCATACAATTTTAATCATAAAATTTTAAAAAAAATTTAACCTATAGGTATACATGTAAACATTAAAGAAATTTCAAATCTTGTATTCTATATAATTACTAGGATATAACAAGTTATATTCTAAAAAATATCCTGTCCATGACAAAAAATATTGTGGAATGCCCCATAAAGTAATGTATTATTTTTTGTAATATAATCATTACAATCTCAAATAGTTTCTTCTGGTTTCTGAATGTATGAACATGGAAAATTCTTGTGAGTAAAAAATAAAAACAAACTTTCCAACATCTACAACTGATCAGTCCTGAAATTGCATTACCAGTCATTGTCTGATGAAGATCCACTGATAACAGATTGAAATGTGTTACAAAAAGTATGTAAATTTATCATTGTTTTACTCACAAGAATTTTCCATGTTCATGTGATCAGTCGGGGATAGGAAACACCAGTGCAAATGAAAGTGACGATGTCACCACTGATAAAAATACTATAAAATATAAAACATACCTTTGTTGGGTTGCTCGATTGAACCTTCCATTTCTTTTTCTGGTTGACCTTAACTTTCTGTTTCAAAAATTGTGAAACATTCAATTTCAATTCAATTCATTTTTCCTTTTTTCATCATGGTCTATGGTGTCGAAGGGTTTGAGAAAATCAATGAAGATGCCAATTGCAAGTTTATTTGATTCAAATGCATTTTCAAATATCATTTGTTAACTTAAGAAGTGCAGTGGAAGTAAATGTAGTTTTTACGAAATCTAGTAATACATGGCTCTTTTGAAGGAATTGGTACGTTCGATTATAAACGAGACATATTTTGAAAAGAATTGGAAGTACAAAGATGGGCGCGGTAGTTTACTGGATCGTGTTTATCAACAGACTTGAAGATCAGGGTTTACTATCATTTACGAATCCCTTTTCATTGAAATAAAGACTATAAAGTCTGGGATTCGTAAATGGTACTATCATTAGATAACAGATTGATCCATTCTTATATTATAAAGTTTCATTGTAAATTATATGAGTATTTAATCCACATAATTTATGTTTTCAATTATTTAAGCATTTAAACAATTCAGTGGGCCTAACGCTTGATGTAAACGTAAAACAAAACAAAAACAAAAAACAAAAGCATCGCCAAAGTGTTCACGTATGCAAATGCTAATACTATCGCGCGATTACACGCGTATTTTTGGTAAGCAGAGCTCAGGATGGTTCACACGAGGTGACGAATATCCGTCGAAATGCTGTATAAATAAACTGCAATTATGTAAATAACTTTCACAAGAAGCTTACGAATATCTTAATTAATATAATCTTAATTAATATTTTAAATTAGTTAATTACTAATTAATTAATAGATTGATATAAACATTGTGACCTTATAACTACAATTTATTTAATATGTTATAAATAATAAATACAAGAATCCTGCAATGAATTTTTCAGGTCAGAAATTGGCATCAAAAAGCAATAATTTTTCAATCGCGATATTCGTATTTTCGGTTCATGGAAATAACGATGATAAACACATAATAATTAGTTTATAGTTTTCATTATAGTTATTTTTAATAGATAGTAATTTAATAGACAAATAGGAAAAACCCAGAAACAACATGTCGCATAAATCGCGTAAATAATAAGCCTAAAACAATTTATGTATTACGTAAACGTAAAAGAGGAGAAAAATCTGATCAGAATGAAGTAAAAAAACTTTGCCTCCACCATGACCCAAACCCCGTTGGACGCAGTTTCTTTTTTCATTATGATAAGATTTTCCTCTTATATTACGTTTAAATTATATATAAAATATATATATTTTATATATAATTATATTATATAAAAGAACATATGTATATATAATTATTATATATGTATACCTATATATACATATATATATATATATATATATACATATATATACATATAAATATATGTACATATACATGTACATATATACATATATCTATATAGGTATATATACTATATCTATATATATGTATATACTATATATATGTATATATATATATAGGCCTATGTATATGTATATGTATATAGATATATGTATATATATATATATATATATATTTATAGGCCTATGTATATATATGTGTGTATATGTATATAATATATGTATATGTATATATGTGTATATATATATGTGTGTATGTATATATATGTATATGTATATGTATGTATAATAACAGAATAAAATAGGTAAAATTTTATTGAAAAAAACCAAACAAATTTTACATTTATGATGTATTGTTGATTTAATATGCTGAATCATTATTAATGGTATATAGGCCTACCTATTATATTTCTATAAATTAATCAACAATTATCTCATTAATCACACTATCGTAAATAGGCCTATTGAAGCATTATTGAAGTATTATTAATTATTCACGAAAGCATTATTCGAGCACCTTTATTATTATTATTATTATTTATTTTTTTATATATATTATTTATCAACCATATTAACATTGAAAGCATGAATATGCATATGTGGATAAAATTATCGCAGAAAATAAACTTATAATTTATAAGATTATTTTTTAAAACAGAATCAAATAGATAATGTTTTTATTTAAAAGCAGGTTTTGCATGGACGTAATTTTATTTAATATGCTGATTATTACTATTTCATTAATCAAACTATCGTAAAATTATTATTATTATTATTATTATTATTATTATTATTATTATTATTATCATTATTATTATTATTATTATTATTATTATTATTATTATTGTTATTATTATTGGATTGGATTGGATTGGATTTATTCGGTGTAAACACCAAGGATAGCCCACGAAAGTCTAGAAGAAGAAACAGAAAAACAGAATCAAATAGATAATGTTTTTGGACGTAATTTTATTTAATATTCTGATTATTACTATTTCATTAATCAAACTATCGTAAAATTATTATTATAATTATTATTATTATTATTTGTTTATTTTTTGCTTTAAGCAAATATAATATAATGTTAACAATAACATAGGCTAAGCTAGACCTAATCAATTATTGATATGATAAAGGCAAATATTTAGAACATCATTAATACAACACCTTCATGACAGTCCGGCCCTCCAAATCTTGTTTTAATAAATAACTGAATTCACTTCAATGATATATTTTGATCTTCATTCATTATTATTATTATCATTTACTTTTTATTATTATTTATTTATTATTATTATTATTATTATTATTATCTGTATTATTATTATTATTATTATTATTATTATTATTATTATTATTATTATTATTATTATTATTATTATTGTCTTTGCCATTAATATTTTTGTTTCTCTGGAAGGTGTCTTGTACAGGGACATGTTCCTTTTTGCCTAACCAGTCTCTTTACGTTTTGAGTGAAATAAAATTATGAATTACACCAATGTCATCTGTCGATAAAAACATCGATTCGATAAATTAACAGCAGCTTTTCGCACTGTGGCAGTGCCGATAAAAAACAGCAACTTTTTGGCACTGCTGCAGTGCCGATAGAAAACAGCAGCTTTTTTTTGGCACTGCGGCAGTGCCAAATCGGCACTGCGGCAGTGCCGATAGCCACTACCGTGTAAGTTAGAGGCTCAACTAATAACAAGTTTTACATGTTTACATCCATGATGGGAAGTAGTGGTAGCAGCAGTAGAAGCGACAGCGATGATGAAACAACCAGTACTGATATTGTGAGTTCAAAACAATCAATAGTAATTTCGGACACCCAGGGCCTAGGCCTACATGCAAAGCAACCAAAAACGTATTCAAGAAGGAAGGGCCATCCTCTTTCCGTGGAACCTGATAGATAGGCTAGCCTATCTATTACTACTAGGCTACTACTAGGCTAGGCCTAGACACGGTCTAGGCCACTTCGATCGCCAGGATTGCGCCTGTACCTAGACACTCAAGTATAACTGAGTAGTAATCTAATAGGCATTTAATTTCATTTATAATTTTTCTTGTAAGGCAAGCTTAAAAAAAAATTTCAGTTACCAATTGTAAAACAGTGCTGAACGTGAGTGAGGTGAGAAGGGAGTCCAAGAAGGAAGGTAAACCAAATTACTATCAAAAGTTGGTTTTTCTGACACCGTTTCAAACAAACACATTCTCTAAGCACTACTTGTAGTTAGGAATAGGATATAGTTTATAAATAAATTAAAAATTCTTCAATAAAAATTTACTTTAAAAATGTATACTGTCACACCAGAATGAAATTTATAAAATATACAGTATATTAATTAAATATTTAAGGCCAATTATTAGTAGTAGGGGAAGTATATGCTGCCATCATGTTGAATACAGGTTGTTTGATGATTATGCCGTCATTTGAATTGATTTGTTGAAATTATTTTTTATTGTACCATATATACGATAAGTCTTATCGTATCATCCTCGTGTAATTACTTTTATTTCTTTTATTTCCTGTATGAAAAATTACTTTTTAGCTTTTTATTGTTATCGATCATTATCGACGGAACTGCATTTAATAGGCAATTTTAATGCCAACCTGGTCCAATGGAACAGTTTCAGCCTTGCATGAAATTTAGTTTGACTACACTCTTCTTATGTTTGTCTTTGATTCAGGTTCACTACTGTATGATAAACAATTTATATTGAACAACTTGGACGATGGTTTCCTCATCAGAACACCCCAGTTTTAGCTCTAGTCCAGTCTGTTTTTTTTTTATCTTTTCAAATTGTTTTTAATAATAGTTGCAATCATCGCAAACATTGGGAGTGCAGTTGTTGAATTCAACATTTTTCTTCCTTACAGACCGTGGAAAGTTATGGTGTTGTTGCTTCTACTGCAAGTACAACAGGTAAACTGACAAATGCCTTTTTT
Source organism: Anneissia japonica (assembly GCF_011630105.1). Taxonomy (NCBI): domain Eukaryota; kingdom Metazoa; phylum Echinodermata; class Crinoidea; order Comatulida; family Comatulidae; genus Anneissia; species Anneissia japonica. The sequence continues at coordinate 386,801 of NW_022717183.1, forward strand.
TTTAAATTATTAATAAGAGTTTATTAAGTGGCCACTTTACAAGAACAAGTCCTTAAAGACTAGGAACCACTGACTTCCTTACTATACATATAGTAAGGAAGTCTGTGCACTTTCACAGTCGAACCAGACCAACAATCCAACAGAAGTTATAGATATTCACTGCACTGTACAACGGTCGTACAATCATCGTATGGCGAATCCTACTTTCTGCTTCCTGTGAGCGCCAGCCTACATAGCAGGACCTGCTCATTGTCGGTGTCTGAATGGATTGTCATTAAAAACGATCCATTGTGCTCATTGAGGCATTGCATTCTTGATGGAGTTGTGTCTGTCGACAACTGCGTTGAGTGTTGAGTGTCTGGCTTTAGTCTTTCAATTATAGGTCTTTACCGTCATCAGCTTGGTTTCTTTATAGTGTTTTTTCCCACAAATTAAAAAATATGGAACAAATTAAGTGAATAATAATGTAGAATCAGAATGAATTTTAGTGTTATGAATTCATTACAAATTCATGAAAATTGTCTTCCTTGCTACAAAGACATAAGTATAACAAATTTGCAGCAGAAAATATTGTGCCTGAATATGTTCTAGTTTTTTTCTGTGTTTTTTTTTTTAGATGTGGATCTCAATCCCAAAGACTTCACCCTTGGTATGTTGTTTAATCATTCTACTTTTGAGAGAAGCAGCATCTAAAATCAGGTTTGTGTAATGTATTTAAATATTTTATATTTATAAAATTAATATTATTTATAATATAATAACATCAATATAATTACATACATATTTCAAGTACAATCAATACTTTCTTTAATAATAATACGAGCATAAGAACATTTCCTCCCCCTGCAAATCCATTTCTATAAAATATATCTTCCAAACCTAATTTAAAACCTTCACCCCAACCAATTTTCCACCCCAAAACCCAACCCTACCCACCCCCTCAACCTTCGGTCATACCTACTTTGACATGCCCTGTAAATTTCTATTGAGATATTTTGAACACATACACAATTGAAAACATATATCTCCTGGCAAACATAATAATAATAGTTGATTGAGCGCATTTTGCTAAAACCCTCAATATGTTTAAATCTGGGATTAAGCAAAATATAAATTAAAAAGATGTTTCGAGTAGTTGTTCGAATGCGTTGATGTTGTCGAATTTCCTTTGTATTTTTTATCCTAGTGTATTTTTATATCATGAAATTTACAGTATTTGTATGTAATCATTATCATTATTCATTCAAAAGTGTACAGTCACTCAAATCGAAAGCTCACAAAAATAGCATTTTATTACTAGTTGCTAAATTTAATTTTCGAACATAATATCCTGCCATCATCAACATCTTTTGAAGCAGTATTGTCATCGCTTTCATCCTTCTTTGGAGGAATTTTACCTGTGGTGTGAAATCTTGGTGTGCCGGATCTGACAGCTAGCCCTGATACACCAATCATTCGCAGTGTATTAGTTAAAACAAAAGCCTTTTACCTAGTTATTGCCATCACTGCGCTCGTTAATCGGCCAGCCTAGCGTTTCTTTTGTTTTAAACCTGAGCTCATTTGCATATTTGGACATACAATGATCTCGCAGCACCAACTGCTTAATTTATAGTGTGAAGTGGACTGGACGCTTTTAATTGATTTTACATTGATTACCTGATCAAGCTTTTATACAGTAGATATATTTTGTTTCATGTCACATTTTCGTGATTTAACATACGTTTATGTACTTTTTTCATCCAGTGAGCAAGTGTTACATTTTACCAAGAGTAGGGCTTATTTATGTGGGGTGCAGCGCTTCGTATCTGTAAAGAAAGGCGCTTTATAAATGACCAGATTGGATTTGATTGGATTTACAGTGACAGGTAATATACAAGACAAAGAACAGCTTCAATATCATTTAATTCATTTCCGCTTGAAATATTAATAAAAGAAAAGAAAGAAGAAAGATATTATGTTTATGATACAAATAAAATGTACAATTTTTATTACAACCATACCGTTTAGAGCTATAATGTAAACTGTTGTGTAGCATTCATGATCTTTTTATTTGATTTAATTCACCCTAAAAATGACATGGAAGCCACTTCCAGGGAAAGGGCTTCTCTTTTTCTAAAATCAATTTTAAGACATGAAGTTCATGTAACACCTAAGATTGAAACATAGGGTGAACCATTACAGCCTGTCAACAATGCATGCTGGAGTAGGCATGGGCTGGCAATGTTCAGCTTGTGGTTTAACTCTTGATCAGAATGGAGACCGCTGTGCCAAACCAACTTCAATTTCCAACAATGTAGGGTCTACCGATCCCCAAGTTATTAAAAGTGTAACGGAGGGTTAAGTAGAGATTATGTTGCAAATTACAAGCAGGCAAGCTATGGATGCAAATTGCTGAATATTTATAAGGACAAAATGCAGCCAATGTTCGCTCAGCGATCTTACTTGCATGCACACTCTATAGTTGATTTACAACTATGTATAACTTCAATTTCATTTAATTCCAGTGTGCAATGGTGACATTTTACCTAGAGCGGGTCATATGCAAGTAATTTCAAAATTTCAATATAATTTAATTCATATTGTGTGTTAATAATACAAATACGATGTGCAATTTTTATTACAACCATACCGTTTAGAGGTATAGTATAAACTGTTATGTGTAGTATTCATAATCTTTTTATTTTATTGAATTCACCTTACATGGCATGAAAGCCACTTCTAAGTAAAGGGGCTATTCTTTTTTCAATCAATTTCATGCCATGAAGTGCTTGTAACACCTAAGATTGAAACATAGGGTGAACCATTACAGCTCGTCAACAATACATGCTGGAGTAGGCATGGGCCGGCAATGTTCAGCTTGTGGTTTAACTCCTGATCAGAATGGAGACTGCTTCACCAAATCAACTTCCCCAATGTAGTGTCTACAGATCCCCAAGTTCGTAGAAGTGTAACAGATATGGGTGATGTAGAGATTATGTTGCTAATTGCAAGCTAGGCAAGCTAAATGGTTGCAAATTACTAAATATTTATAATGACAAAAAATACAGCCAATGTTGGCTCAGTGATTTTGCTTGCATGCACACTCTATAGTTGATTTACATCTATGTATAACTAATAAATAATTTTTTAGAAATGCAAAAATCTGCTTTTACTCTGAACAGTATCAATATTTCAAAAGCCATGCTGTCGCATATGATTTTAAATTTTTTTCTTGCCAGAAGTATAATTTTTTAAATGTTTTACTCCATTTAATGTTTGTGTCATGGGGTGTCTTAATTTAAAATGCAATCATATTAAGTTCTTACCTTAAATCAATTGTGTGTCGACTGGTAGAAATGGAGGTGTTGCTACTTGTGATCAGTTTAATGTGGGTGGTTTCTGAAAACAGCAGAATATTCATTGTGAAATTTTGATTGAATTGTGTCAATAGGTAACAAGTCTAAAGCAATGCACACAAAATGTATTGATTTTATGATAGCTGATAAAAAAAATTAGTAAATATTTAAAAAATGCACTGAAATTCAGATTGTACATATTTCAAATTTACAATTTAAAATATTATAATTATTAATTAATATTTTTATTACTTTTTATTACTAATATTTTGTGTATAACTTTTAAAATAAAAATTAAATTTAAAATTATTAAGATACATTAATATAGAAATGCTCAAAAATTCTGATTAAACATTATTTTAAATAGAAATAATTTAATTATTTAGAACCTAACTTAAAAAACAGTTGAATTTTCAAAAGGTGTTTATCTAGAGACTTGGTTATCTGTATCTGTATCTTCACATACAAACACCAAAATGCTGGTTGTCGCGTACCTCGGTCAGGTTGAGGTGTGGGTAACAACTAAATATTGTAGTGAGCTTTGGTCATTAATTTATAATAATAATAATAATAATAGATGGATTTATATAGCACAAATAAACAAGGTCTCTATGCGCTCGGGACCAGATGTTGCACTTTTCAAAAACTTTCTTCTCCCCTGAGGGTCACCTCATGTCCTACGCAGCCAGTAAACGGGCGCACTTTCATCTGTCCACGACAGGGGCCAAGTGAACCAGCACACCGGGGTAGCCCCTTATTCATCTCGAAAGATGTACTGGATTCTTTAAAGTGCACATGAGCATTTGTGTACACTGGGCCTACGGTTTATAGTCCTTATCCGAGAAGACTTGTTCCACCACCAGCACTATACGAGCGAGCCGGCCACAAACCTGTGCCGATATTGTTTGGCTCACTCAAATTTATGTATATTAATGGAGTCCAAGGCAGCTTTAAATGATTTTATATTGGGTGACGTGCGAATATCCTCGCTTAAGCAGTTCCATTCCAGAATGGACCGTGGGTATAATGAGTGATGGTAGCAGTCTTTATTTGTTATTAATTAAACTTAATTTGTTATTAAATAAATTTATGGATTTTGGAAGAAATGACTTTCTTAGTAGATCTAGTGTTTGTAGTACTGTTCTTATTATACTGTAATAGATCTTAGCACTTTTTTTCATCATCTGGCTTTGAAGAATTTGCCTCATTAGCATATTCATGTATCAGTAGAAGCTTACAGGGAAACATGAATTGAAACATACGCTGCAATAAACTGAACAAAATTATCATCATTCTACCATCTGCCAAAAATACTGTGATTGTAGAACATTTGCAGTCATTCACAATTATCAACAATTTCGCAAGTGTACAAACAGTACTCTTTTTCGGTACCCCTCCTTTCCCTCTGAAAGCGTACATAAAATATGTTAATTTTACAAAACCATTTTCTCCATTTTTTGTGAAGCAAACTAAAGCTGCTCTCTTATACATTGTCTTAGTAGTTACATATACTGTACTGTAATATAGACCTGCAAATGGATGGATTTCAGAATTTTATATCAAATATTTCCTTCTTTTAATGTTAACACTTACCTTTAACTTTCCTGAATGTGATAATTTAGAAGTACAGTAAACCAGTAAAGTAATTTAACACAATTTTACTGTATTTAATGTCTAATCTAGATAGTGACAACTCTCAAAATGGAACTTCACTTTAGCAGGCTGTAGTTTATTGTATGAAACACACCTTTTTGTTATTCAAATGTAGTAGTATGTGCATTCATAACCTTTTATATGCATGAGTTGCAGACAATAGAAAGTGATATTTCATTTTCTTATGTACAGTAGTTTATTGATTGAAATATTCTGCTCTCTTTAAATCTGGCCTAAAAAATGGTTGTTTGCCCTCTCTTGTAGTCTTTAAGGGGTGACTGACAATGTAATTTCAATGCTGTAGTTTAATATATCTTGCCATATTTATAGGTAATCAGACATAAACCGAAAGGTCCACTGATTAATCTCAGATAAGAAAGTATAATACATACTCCAAGTATTGAAATACACGTCATCGTGTTGGGATTCAATATTTCAACATTAATTATGTCATCATCAGACATAAACCACCCGGATGAAAACCACCCAAACTGGAATATACCATTGTGAAAGTAGGGTGGGCAGTGGGGTGGACAATGTTGGGTGGGCCTGTTTTTATATCATCTTCACAATAGGATAGATTACACTGTGACTGTGACCTATTATACGCGTTTAATTCATTCAACTCTTTTGACAACATGCATGTATGTTAATAATCATTGTAGATCTCAGTTTTTGGGGGTTTTTTTTTGTCTCTGTTCTGCTTCCACCCTGCATGTGCCTGATCAAGCCATGGCCTGGATTTTTTTTGTGACGTTCAATGCTGATGCAAAATAATATGCAATATTTAAAATAATAGAATTTTATGATAAATTATAATGCAATAATGGATATAATATACATTAACGTATATACAGGTAAGCATTTATTAATTTTGTTGATTTCACAACAAAGGAGAATTGTTTTTTAATATCAATATTTTTGTCATCACGGGAGGGATGGGGTAACAGAGAACATTATGGTTTGTGCATTTGTGAAGATGTTGACAGTTGTGAATGACCCTTAACAAAGCAAAAGGTGAAGAAAATCAAATAATAATAATGCTATTTATTAAGAGTCAAAAAAAAAAACTATTGAACAATAACAAAAAATAGACATATTAAACATAATAAACATTTGTTAATTTGTATTACTATATTAAGCTTTGTTGACGAATTTACTTTTTTTTGGCGTACCGGTAGTATACAGCTTTATTGGTCGTTAAAAATTGCACTATAGCCCAGGTATTCAACCTTTTTAAGCTGAGAAATGACATTTAAGTTCTCAAAATTTTTTTTTTCCAATGAGGGGGGAGGGGGTCAGGACCCCCCTTGACCCTCTCAGATCCGCCAATGTGTATATAGCATTTATCATAATAATAACAATAATAGTTGGTCCTAAGAAACTAAAACGTACTCCTTAAACTAAAGCATGGTTAGCCGTAGGTTCCGAGGAGTCCACCTGATTTCTGCCCACTGGCAGGTTTACGGCAGTTAATTTCTCAAATTGTCAATATTATATGCTCTACATTTCATTATGATCTTCAGTGCCTTGAAAATGCTGGATAAAATTATGAATGACCATCCATTACACTCTATTATAATCACTCAGAAGTCTGGTGTAGGCCTAGCCCAATGACATGTCGCACTAAATGTTGCCAGTGGCGGATCCATGAATTTTAAATAGAGGGGGCCCAAAGAAGAGAGTTTACAGATAGAGGATCTACACTACCACAGCTCCACCATGGTTGGGGCTGAGGTTAAACAATTTATGATTTGGTACATCTTTAGGCACAGACTCAAAATTTGAGTAGAATTCCCCCCCCCCCCACCAATTTGCCTAAGGGTACACAGAATGATTTCTACCAAAGTAAATTTCATTGTTGATGTAGTGGACGGAGATACAAATCACGAAAACGAGTTGAAATTTCCATAAACCTTTATTGAAACCCGTTGCTATAATTAAAAGATAAAAACATAACATACAGTAGCAATGCAACTTCTAACCAGTCTAAAGGCCTGTTTATACTTCAACGATAACGATAAAAAAGTTAAAAAGCAATTGTTCATATAGAAAATGAAAGAAATAAGTTAAGTTTTTACACTAGAATGATTGATAACCATTTATCAGTTATGCGATAACATATTTTGACAAATCAAATCAGATGACGTCATAATCATGGAAAAACACTAAAATCGTCGTAGTAGCAACGATTTTATAGTTTGTCCATGATTATGACGTCATCTGATTTGATTTGTTAAAATATTTTGTTATTGCATACACGATAAATCGCTATGGAATCGTCCTAGTGTAAAAACTTCTCATTTCTTTAGTTTTCTATATGAACAATCGCTTTTTAGCATTTTTATCGTTATCGTTGAAGTGTAAACAGGCCTTAATCCAGGCATATTATCAGTTATAATCCAAGCTTGTATTATTTGTAAGTTAAACAATTATGCCTGTGATCATACATAGGCTACTATAGTGTATTGTGATTCCTATATTCCACACTTAAATGGGATAGCAGTATATTATGATACTTTGCCTTTACACGAAATACGTTACTATTAGTAATAAACACAGTGCTATGATTACGTCAGCACTCGATACGCTGCCTAAAATAACGCACTCTAATCAAGGAACCTTAATCACACATTCAAAGCACCATTAAGTAAAGAGGTACAGTCTTATTGATGTACTGTATTGTATCCTATACAGTACTTTCATTGTATTAATATATAAAGTGAATCATTCTTATACATTCCTATATGAATTCCTGTACTTTCATTGTATTAATATATAAGTTAATCATTCTCATACATTCCTATATGCATTAAACAGTAGACATTATTAATTAACAAGTGCATAGCATAACATCAGTACGTTAACATAGTTATACTTTAGCCCTATACCTAATCATTCATAAATTATCTACTAATAACTATCTGTTGTAGTGAGGTATGATTCCTTCCATGAATTTTTGCTCCCTCATTCTGTAGACTACAATAGCTTCAGACCCATCTGAATACTGCCTTTTTAATCCTCCTAAATATGGCTGCCAGTCATTGTAACATACAATACTACTACTACCTCTAAGCAGCAAAAGGACACCCTGCTCGAGTCCTTCTTATCTAAAAACAGGTATGTGAGATAGTTACAAGTTGTTTCATCCATATTTATGGGGGCGCTCTCGGTAACTATAACTCCTTAGGCATATATTTGAGAACTTAACAGTTGACTTATTTGATCAATGACAATAAAGTATTCTTGATTCTTGATATGATGGCATAGGTAGCATTCATATAGCTCAAATGCCCACTTCCAAGGAACTGCTCAATGGTTTCACTCATATACAATGTGCAACCTCCTCTGCTCCCATTACTACTACTATAGTATATGCGTGTAGTTCAGCTACGAAATATATAAAATGTTGAGTTTGTAACCTAGTGTCTTTGATTACTTATTTATAAAATATAATTAATGTAACAAGTGAACAGATAACTTGTAAATTTTCTTGCGGTAATGCTAATATGCATATATAAATTTTACACAGTAAAGAAGTGGAAAAAAAATTGCCCCAACCGGGATTCTAACCTGTTGTCTATGTAGACACCATAACCAACTGTGCCATTGAGGCTTTTGTCAGGAAGGTCGGAGGCAATTCATTCCACACTGTACAGTATGCCAATACAACGCTGTATTTGATGCACACACCTTAAACAGAGATCAATGTGATATGCTCTCTTCTTAAGCATCTTAAACGACAAGATTATTATTATTATTACTATTTTTACTGTATGTTATCTTTTTTCACGGTATGTTTTTGATGTGCTAAATTGTATTGGGATGCTTTTTAATATCCCAATTTTCTATTTAACTTTTAATGTATACATCAAGTACAGATTTTTTGTAAATTTCTATTTATTAAATTCTGTACAGGGCCTGCAAACATTTTAAATGGATATTGTGTGCGCCTTATTCAATAAAGTACTAGATTGAGTTTTATTTGTTAATTAATTCTATTAAATCCATAATATTGACACTAATTTAAGAAAACTTAGAAAAGCATATTTATATTGTAGATTGATATTTATGTCACACTGTTACTGAATTCTAATTATATATTTTTAATTACATTTTTCTAATTATAATTTTTAAAATTATGTTTTTTATTAGTTATTTGAGATTTACCAACCTATAAGAAAAAATGTAACTTAACAAAAATTAAAAAACTTTCTAATAATAGTGGTCTTTCTCAACTAATAAACCAACCAACAAGAATCACAAATTCTACTCAAACAATTTTAGATTTAATATTTGTCTCTAACGAAGATAAATATACACATTCTGGCACTAGAAGTATTGGTATTAGTGACCATTCATTAATATATATTCTTCGAAAAAACAAAAAACTTAAAAGTGACCCAAAAACTATTAAAATCCGATCTTTTATATCGATCCGTTAATTTATGGAACAATTTATCATCAGATATCCGCAGTAATATTCATTCTATTTCCCTACAATCCTTTAAAAATCTAATTTAATTTACCAATCTTTTTTCTGCTTCTTATATTTATGTAACTTATATATTTCTTTATCAATTCTGTTTTTAATTTAAAGTAGTTTAAGATCATACCCTGGACCTCAGGGAAGAACAGTGTACTAATACTGACTGAGTATCCAGAATAAAGAAAGATTTCTAATCTAATCTAATTATTAAGCAAAAAAAAAAAATTTAAACACTTATAAGCTATTTTATGTATTTTTCTGTTAATTAGTTTCCTGTATTCCTCTTCCCCCAAAAATATGGTGCTAAATCATTTTTTTTCAAGACATATAGTTTTCTGAATTGTTTATATATACATCCTTACAGGAAACATTATTATGACGATGTTATTTATTGTTGAATAAACCTGCTTTTTTAACATGGATATTCATGTGGACATTTTGTCACACTGTTACCGGGTATTTAATTAGTTATCATTTAATATTTTTAGTATTCATCAACCATTTAAAAAATATATTGTGTCACATTTAAGCTTAAACTGTATCTCATGTTACGCATACATTGAAAATAAAATAACAACTTCCAGTTCACAGGGTTTTAGCATTATGTAATCAGGCAAAAAATTGATGTCCTTTTTCGTCACACTGTTACCAACGCAAATATTAGTTATTATTTCATAAATGTAATTGTTGATTATAAAGGGTGTTGTAGTAGTAGTTGTAAATAAAGAGTTTGTTTGATGATGTTCATTTATTTTAAGTTAAAAATTTGTCTCTGAATGTCACACTGTTACCGTGGAATTGCCCACTTCTCATTGGGTGATAAAGTCGTAATTTTTCATTTTTGTCAAAAATTGTCTATAGTGGTGAATTATGGTTTAGGTTTTTTTTTAATAAAGTTTCAAAAATTTCTATGTATGTGATTACCAAAGGTTACAATTTTTATTTTGAAGACTGCATGGTCTAGGAAGTGTACATTTTTTTATGGGGCAAGTTTCTAAGGGCGGGTTTTCTAGGGGCGAGATGACTGCCAAAGAGTGTTGCCAAAGTGCGAGCCAGCGTGTTATTTGATCACAAGTGCGAGACTTCACAAGTGTGAGCCAGCGAGCCATGACATCACGACAATAGATACAAGACGTTAACGAGTTGTGCGCGAGGTATCGGCTGAGATTTGAGGAGTACAATTAAAAAAACAACTATAGGTCTAATAATGAATTATTGTGATGTTAAATAGACAAAAGCTATCAAGGAGCGACGTTGTTTTTCATTGGGACCTTCGTCTCTTCAAGGCTATGCCTAGGCCTATACCATCCTAGCTAGTCTAGACCTAGAGTAGGATTTTTTATTTGGTGAGATGATTTAGTATGGGGAGTTTTCAAGGCGGCGAATTTTCTAGGGGCGAGTTTGTAGAGGCGAGTTGACTGCCAACGCACCACACAACATACCGGTAAGCATGATCGAATTCGAGTCAACTTGGCCACAGTTTCGCGGCCCCCTAGTATAATACATTTTTAATTATTGTTTTAAAATGTAATAATTAGCACGTTGATATAAATAAGTTTAACTGGATTCGTAAATACTATAGGCCTCAAAATAATGTGCTGAGACTTGGGCCGAGTTGACATTTATACCGCCCATGGTTATAGTAAGCGTCTCGAGCTGACGTAAAAACATAGCAAAAATGAGCGTTGGTACCGTGTATGCCAGTCTACAACAAGCGTCGCCTAAATATGTAATAATTAGCACGCTGAAATAGGCTAGTAAATAAGTTTTAACTGGGTTCGTAAATAATATTGGCCTCAAAATATTGTGGCTGAGACATGGGCCGATTAAACGTAGAAATAGGAAACCTAGATATAGTAAAAACGCTGAATAGTAATACTCGAGCATCGCGACATGCGGACGTTGGTACGTGTAGGTTAGTCTACAAACGTCGCCTAAATTAATTGATTTTACCCGGCAGAACGAAAGAAGGAAACTCCGCTTTTCAGTCGCCCTAGACCCTTGTTTTTTGATAAACAGTGACCTTTCAGATGGTCAAATTGCTGTCAAGAATATGAATTGGCTGCTTCGCAGCAACAAAGAAATGAAAAACCTCCAATTCTCTTGTTGTAACGTGGTATAATTAAATTACAGATGAAGAGAAAGGTGTTTTATGTGAAACACTTCTGATGAGGCGTTTAAGCCGTTGGTCTCTTGTGCATTTATCGCCCATGTGCACGTTAAAAAATGCAGTACACTCTTCAGTAAAGAGTAGGGGATTGTCCCCTGGTGTACTGCCCAATAACCAGCAGAAGGACCCCACTGGAAATAAGTTTTTTTCTAAGTTTTTGTGGGCAATCCTTGGTGTTTACACAAAATAAATCCTGCTTGTATATTACTGTAAACAGGCATACATGATATTGTCCTGGAATGACAATTACTAGCCACAGTACATTAGTTACTGTGAATTTATTTTGATGACAATTTTCTTTAAAGTATACTGTATATTTATCAATTATGGTATAGGCAGCTTAATATTTCAATGTTATTTAATAGTTAAAAATTTTAACATTGTTTGCTGTGTAGTTTGCTACTGCTACTCTTCTTGGTCTATTGGAGATTACAGCGATTCCTAGTGGGCTATGTAATCCATCATCTTCATGATCTATTCGTTTAATAAAGGCACCATTTTTATCAAATAATTGTAGTTTATGATTACTTGATACTATTATATTTTCATCCATATCCAAGGTTACGCCACAAGGAGACCAAACTTTACCATCTATCTTACCACAACCTACAAGGATTCGCATAAACTTATCATTTGCATCAAACATTTGTATTCTATGATTGGTGAAGTCAGCAATGATCATATGACCTTCCTTGGTTAAAGTAACATCAATTGGTTCATTCATCTGACTTACTTCACTACCCTTTGAACCTATCTTACCTAGTAGTCTACCATCATCAACATTGAATTTAAACACACAGAGAGCCTCCCTATCTGCTACATACATGACTCCAGTTTTTTTGTTTAATGTCAATCCCTTTGGATATTTCAAATCTCCTTTACCAAATGAGATAATTTCTTTAAATTTATCATCACACATTACAACACATCTTCCTAAGACATCACTGTACACCATGTGACCATCACTCATTAGATGCATGCTATTAACCAGTACATTTTGTCGCACCTGTATCCTAGCAACAAATGAACCTGATTGATTGAACTTTAATATATCTTTACTATTACTAGATACTAATATGCATCCATCTGTGTCTAACACTACATTTCTCACATTTTTTTCTTTATTGTGTTCTTTATAATCTGCTATGTTACCAGTGGTATGTACAAGTCCCAGTGATTCCACCTTGATATTCACTGGAGATCCTTTGATGTGCGCCTCTCCCGCAATAATCTTCATTTGCCAATCACCTTCCACATTGCATTTACCTGTTATTTTGTACTTTCCATTTCCTTGATACTCTACCGTAGTGGCTGATTCTTCATGTGATGGGTTGCTTAGAGTTGCAGATAATTTACTTGCATCGCTCTCAATTAAGCTTGATACGGTTACTGCAAATGGCTGTTCTTTTGTGACGGTAAACGCTTCATCATGTTGATCAACCTTGAACATGCCATAGACAGTTTTGATTGTACCAATGCAACCTGAATTCTTCAATTCAATAAACTTTGGTATAATATTCAATTTATGAAATGATTCATGAAAGTCTCTGAACTCATTGATGGTTGTCATATAGGATACAAGAGTTGCTATTTCTTGTGGTTTGTTTATTGAGGACATCACATTATCAACTTGAGACCGCTTTTCATTAATATCTTTAACTTGACTATCAATTTCTTCTTTCTTTTCTTTGTCTAATTTTTTAAGTTCTGAAATTAATTTTTTGCTTTCCTCTTGAACTGTCTCGATAATTTTCTTCTCTTTCTCTATAATAGCTGCTCTGCATACTTGTACATGATCTTCCCAGTGAGATCTAGCTTTATTGATAGAATCAAGTCTTTCATTCAACATCTTTTGAATGTCCTTTGGTGTATTAGTAACAGCATGTACAACAGTCTTTATTTCAAGCACATCATGTTTTTTTCGTAAACAATTAAAACCATGTTCACAGTGTTTACATGCTGATCTCTGGCATGTTGGGCAGAAGAATTCCAGTTCATTGTTACAGTGAATTTGACAGAAAATTTGTTTATCTTTGGTTCCTTTTAGTGTGTACAATGCCTTGCCCGTAGCAATCTGTAAAGAAATAGAATGGTGTACTCTTTTTTTAGATCGAATCTGTTATGTTCTCGCCAATGTTTACGTACAGTAGGCCTATTGTTATATAGTTGAACAAATGAAACGCTTTTTAATAAATCATGATTTTTTTTATAATGGTAGGCCTCATACGGTTCACTGGGATGATTTAAAGAAAATGCAGCTATTATAAATCCTAATCAAGTTTATTTAAATTTTTTTATATCTATATATTTTTTTATTTTATTATTAAATTTGATTCTTAAATAATGTAAATTGTATTCACCAAATTTAACTGTAAATATTTTTAAAAATCAATTCTGGATTTTGTTCAATATTTTATCTCAATTGTAAATAAATTTGTACATGAATTATTAAATTGGTACAGTAGGCCTGATTACTTGATTATTAAATAATTATATTATATTATTCAATTAATAGTTTTTTGGTTATTTGTATGTATAAGGATTTTGTATGTATAAGGTTATTTGTATGTATAAGGATTTACATTTGTTTTCTTTGTGCAATCCATATTATCCCATATACTGTACAGTAAACATGTTAAAAGGCCTACTACTTGGTATGGATGACCTTTAAATAAAATACATCCTCCATGAGCTTATACAGGCCTATGACATGGTTACATACTTGAATAATTAGACTAGGACCTTTTTGTCTATGCTCAGACTACTCAGTCTAACCTTTTAAAATAAGCGCTGCACTGTAGCCTCTAAACAATTCATATGTGCCACGGTATTCAAGGATTTACAGTACTTAAGGGCCGGATATTTTGGAAGGGAAAAAAAAGAAAGAAGGAAAGAAAAAGAATAAAGTGATCGCCCAAAATGCCTCAGAGTTTATTTCCGGGTGTCTAGAATGCAAACATTTCTCAGGTGCCTGCCCCCTGATTCTCTAGGTTGATGTTATCTTGATCGACCCCAGTTTCGGCCCCCATTTCGGTTATCTCTGGATCTGCCCCTCGTACTGTAGTTCTATAGCAGCAACAGGGAAATATCACATCAGTTTTTGCCATATGTCTAATAACAGAATCTAAAGGCTAAGTAATAATAATAATAATAATAATTTTGGCTTATATAACGCATTATGCTAAAGCCTCAATGTAATCCTCCAATAGCCTGATTATTTTTTAGAATGGGGAACTAAGGAGGATAATTTGTGCTCGTTTATTGTTGATTATGTTTAAGAGTGATTAGTATATTTTTTTATTGTACATCTACAATTGGATAAAATACAGCATGTAATAAGAAAAATTGTTTAGATTTCAGTTTACGTTGATAAAATATTTTACCACAAAGGTAGCATATTAAATTCGGTTTTAACAAAAATTACATCTTTATTAATGAATATAATAATTTGAATGAAAAAAAGATAGTCAATGTATTACCAATCAATCGACATACTTCAAAGATTTGTAGTCTTAATTCAGTTTAAAATACATAGCTGATTAAAAAGTAAAAGCTTCGTCATATTTTGAGTAGACCCTAAATCTTACAGGCGAAGGGTTTTTAGGCCTGAAAAGGCAAAGTCGTATGCCAGACAAACCAGGTCGTAGGAGGCAAGGGCAATACAGCATGACCTCCCTCGTTTCAATATTATTTTAAAATTCTGCTATTTCATTAAAATCATTTCTAAATTGCGCAATGTTATGCGTCACTGCATTTCATTTGCCAGATCCCCCGCCCCCACTTCACCTTCTCGCCCTCCCCAATCAGCACCCCCATTTGAAGATTTCTAGTTATGCCACTGTATGCCTGGCCCAAAATGATTAAGTACTGAACCGGGTTGGCCCAAGGGTGGCACCAGTGGGATGGGGCATCATCAGAGACATAGAGGCAAATATGGCACCACCCCTGTTTCAAGAATGAGAGATATTTAGAGCTAAAGATTTTGTCAGTGAATTTATTTTAAATTGCAATTATAACAAGTATATATACATTTTGACTAGGTATATTTGTAAAATTTAGCCTCTGCATTTTGCTTTTCCAACTAATCAATATATTAGAAGTAAATACTTTTTCATTTCGTAGAGTCACTGCACCTTGGAATAGCAGGCTAGAGAGTTGGTGCATTATAAGTGCTGTTTATTATTATTATAACATCTGCTTTACCGCTAAACGTACTATCAATTCTCTGCCTTAACTGTGCAGTGGAAAATTTATTGAAAATATGTTTGTCATCATTCCTATGTTTCAGCATGCCTCTGTTGTCAAAGTTTTAGTCAATTTAATATTTAAACACATCGCATTCTTACCTTGCTCATGTGTGGTGAACGTACAATGCCTGTTGTTGCCTGTGATTCTGAAATTAGCAGTATTATAAAATTTTCAGTGAATTATGTCCAAAGAAAAGTGCCACAAGCGTAAACGTAAATAATTTTCCAAACACTTAAACTAAAAATGAAATTCTTTTTTCTGGGTTAGGGTTAACATTTCTAGTGATAAATACAATACCTTTTCTTAATTCATAATTTTTAAAAAATAATGACACTTTGAAAAAGATATTAATGAAGTAATTATTGTAATAATATTTATAAGTGAATATACCCACTTTCTTCATGTAATGCACCCAACAACAACTCATACAAGTTATCTTCCCAACCATTTGCTGAAGTCAACACACTCAGACATTCTGGTATCATGGAATCTTTTGATATTCTGACAGGGATAAGTTTGCCAATGTTATTGTTAGCCAACATTTTTTGAACAACAAATTGTGCCAGATAATGTGGACTGCCAGTTGATGATGATGGTGTAAATCCTACAACAACCTTCTTACTGTTATTAACTGGTTTTATCAAATTATCAAGTTTGTACTTTCCAGGAATCCACTCATTTCTGCTAATACACCGTATTCCTTGCCTCCTTTTCTGCAACTCAATTATTGTCGTTTTCTCCCATACAGCATTGTCACTGATGACATAAAAGTCATGTATTTCATCTTTAAATTCAAAGAAAGTAAATTTAAGAAAGATTAAAAGCAGTTTTTTTTTCAGTATGCAACCAATAGAAAATGTTTACCATTTAATGACATAATTATTCATATTCTTGTCCTTTTTCTTTTTCCCTTTTGATGGGCAATGTCTAAAATTGGAATTTGATGATAAATCCGCCCATTAAATTATGTTTTCAACAGATGACACTGATTATGTTTAAATAAAATGATACACAATTGAGCTACGTTATTTTATAGGCATTACATCTTTTTAAAGCTTTGTTCCTTCTAATCATAAAGTGTCATGGTTAGAAGCTGAATTTTCAGAGTGAAGAAAATATGTAACCCAACTGATTGCCTTAACAATGAAACTAACAAAATTAAGAAATTCATGTCTTGGAATGGTTTCCCTAGACAATGAGCTAACACACTTTTTGTATAAATTTCTTTCTGATAATCCTAAGCCTAATGATATTGATAACAATAGTAGTAAGGATATAACTAAAATTTTGGTACATTACCATATTGGTTAACATGGAGAGTACTCCTCTGTAGATGAATTGGCAAAGTCAAAAGAAATCTATCTAAAAATGTAAAATTCAATATCATGGAAAACTAAAAAAAAGTATCATACTTTACTTCAACCATAGATGTAATGCCTAATGAATATCGTAGCTCAATTGTGTATCATTTTAAATGCCCTGGCTGCAGTTGTGACTATATTGGTAAGACTGACAGATGCCTTATAACTAGGCTATCTGAACATTCTACACACTCGTAACGGTGTTATTCACATTCATATTGAGTCTATAATAAAGTTTATATAGGTTATATACTATCTATCCACTGGAAAAAATCCCAAGTGCGGACAAATTTATATCAGCTCTACAGCCTCATCAGTGGAGGGTACAGATTAAGACGAAATATATGTATATGTGTATATATATGTATATATATATATATATATATATATATATATCGACCATCGTCTTATATTTACTATGGATGTTACATCTTTATATACCAGCATACCCATATCGGATGGCCTTACTGCTCTTAATTACTTTTTGGAGTCAGATAATCCTACATCACATGCCACATCTACTCTTATCCGCCTTGCTGAATTAGTTTTAGGAATGTTAATTGAATACATTGCAATTAAATGGAACAAAACTATCATCATCAGCTGACTACCATCTGCCATAATACTGTAAATTGTAGACATTAGCTTCTTATCAGGTAATCACTTAAACTCCCTGGATGAGAAACACAGATAAGTTGCATGTATAAACCTGAATCCCCAACAGAAAAGACCAGGCAACGTTGAAATAATTCATAATAATTTTAACTCTACACTTTTGTCTTTTTTACAAATGTCTACCAAGATGTAAGGCCTACCTAGTTAGGTATGTTAATTATAAGACAATTATGACCGACTTTATAATAAAGCAATTATTGTAGTTATTTTGGACATTATAGACCAATCCATTCACAGTGATTATTCTCCCTGCAGATGCCATAGTCGGGGCTTTTAGAGTGGGATTCTTACACGTCATCTTTTACAAATGAAATGAATATGATAATAATTTATGATATGATAATAAGTACGGTAAACCAGTTAAGTAATTCTCAAGAAAATGTAACAGTTTATTTACTGCAAGTTTAATCTACATAATGACAAAATGCAACTTCATTTTAATAGCAGGATGTAGTTTATTATATTATCACTATGGTATTATGAAACACACCTTTGTTATTTAAAGGTATGAGCATTCAACCTTTCTATGCATGAGTTACAGACAACATAAAGGGGTATAAAGGACCTATTTTTGTGCTTATTTTATTCTATACTTTTTAGTTTCCTTATGCAGTTTATCAGTTGAGAATATTCTGTTATCTTAAATTAGGCATAAACATGGTTGTTTGCCCTTTCTTGTGAACTTGAAGGGGTCACTGACAATGTTATTAATACAAATTTCACAATGCTGTAGTTTAATGTGTCTTAAAATATTTAATCCTGTTGTGTATCATGCTCTGTTTTCCTTCCAATACTGTACACACAGAGAAAGCAGTAAAAATAAAAACATTGCCAGTTCTTTGTAACTCTTTAAGCTTGTCTACACTATCAAATTTTATGTGACAAAAAAATGTGGTGTGCCTATATATGGCTACGATGATGTCATGTCACATATTATCAATTTTATCAAACAAAGTTGAACGTGTTTAACTCTATGTTCCATCAAATTTTATGTGACGCTTTTTTTTATGAAATTTGATTGTGTATAACTTCTAAAATAAAAATAAATTTAAAATTGTTAAAATACAAAAATATAGAAATGCTTAAAAATTCTGATAAAACATTATTTTAAAATAAAAATAATTTAATTATTTAGAACCTAACTTTAAATCAGTTGAATATTCGAAAGGTGTTTATCTAGAGACTTGGTTATATGTGTCTGTATTTGTATCTTCACGTACAAACACCAAAATGCTGGTTGTCACGTACGTCGGTCAGGTTGAGGTGTGTGTAACAAATAAATATTGTAGTGAGCTTTGGTCATTAATTGCTGCGAAGCAGCTAATTCATATTCTTGACAGCAATTTGACCTCTGAAAGGTCATTGTTTGTCAAAAAACAAGGGCCTAAGACGACTGAAAAGCAGAATTTCCTTCTTTCGTTCTGCCGGGTAAAATCAATTACTTTAGGCGACGTTTGTAGACTAACCAACACGTACCAACGTCTGCATGTTGCGCTAGCCTTATCCTACTCTAGGCTTAGACTAGCTAGGATGGTATAGGCCTAGCCTTGAAGGGACGAAGGTCCCAATGAAAAACAATGTCGCTCCTTAATAGCTAACATTGTCTATTTAACATCACAATAACTCATTTAATAGACCTATAGTTGTTTTTTGAATTGTACTCCACAAATCTCAGCCGATACCTCCCACAACTTGAGTAACGTCTCGTATCTATTGTCGTGACATCATGGCTCGCTGGCTCACACTTGAGATGTCTCGTACTTGTGATCAAATAACACGCTGGCTCGCACTTTGGCAACACTCTTTGGCAGTCAACTCGCCCCTAGAAAACCCGCCCTTGGAAACTTTCCCCATAAAAAAATGTACACTTCCTAGACCATGCAGTCTTCAAAATAAAAATTGTAACCTTTGGTAATCAACTATTTTCCACATACAATTTTTGAAACTTTATTAAAAAAAACCTAAACCATAATTCACCACTATAGACACTTTTTGACAAAAATGAAAAATTACGACTTTGTTACCCAATGAGAAGTGTTCTAATATAGACAATGGGTCGTGTCTCATATTATTTGTTATATTTTTATTATTCATTATTTTCACTTGACTCGCATAAATAATTTTGTTCGAAGAACCTTTATATGCAGTTGTACTTCGCAGCACTTCACTTGCAATTTGCAATTTCTAGCTTATGTATATTAATGGAGTCCAAGGCAGCTTTAAATGATTTTATATTGGGTGACATGCGAATAATATCATTCCGGAATTGACTGTGGGGTATAATGAGTGATGGTAGCAGTCTTTATTTGTTATTAATTAAACTTAATTTGTTATTAGGTAAACTTATGAATTTTGGAAGAAATGACTTTCTTAGTAGATCTAGTGTTTGTAGCACTGTAGTTATTAGACACTGTTATAAATCTTAGCACTTTTTTTCATCTTTGAAGAATCTGTTTCATTAGCATGTTCATAGCAGGGAATAAATTGTTTAAAATAACTGTAACAGTAGAAGCCTATAGAGAAATGTGAATTGAAACATACGGTGCAATTAACAGAACAGAACTATCATCATTCTACCATCTGCCATAATACTGTGATTGTAAAAAAATCTTATTAAAATGCATCCTATCAGGTAGCCATTTAGGGTCATTCACAATTATCAACATTTTCACAAGTTTACAAACAGTACTCTTTTTTGGTACCCTCTCCGTTCCCTCTGAAAGTGTACATAAACTATGTTGATTTTACAAAACCATTTTCTCCATTTATTGTGAAGTCAACTAAAAGTCATCCATGATTGCGTTATAGCCAATCAAAAAAATAATATTTTAAATATTGCACGTTATTGTGAATTCAGCATTTTCATGCATATGTTAAAGTGTACATATTTGTCTACATATACCCCCTCCCACCTAGTGTACTGTTTATACCTTGTGAAAATATTGATAATTATGAACAATCCCCTTACACTCCCTGGACAAGAAACACAGATAAATTGCATGTACCCTGAACCCACAACAGAAAAGACAAGGCAATGCTGAAATAATTCATCCATTTTTACTTTACATTTTTATTTTTTTTAATACGAATGTCTACCAAGACGTTGATTAAGTACAGTATGTACATAAGACAAAGTGACTGATTTTACAAAGCAACTATTGTAGTTATTTATATAGTCTAACTATAGTCTAATCCATTTACAGTGATTATTCTCCCTGCAGATGCCATAGCTGGGCTTTTAGAGGGGATTCATACACATCATCTTCTACAAAAGTAAATGTTGGAATTATTGTACATATATAATATGCTGTTTCAATCATAATTTACAGTTAATAATTTGGACCACTGTTACGTGCACATGGCAATCAGTTTAGCCGACTGAGCTATCTGCTCTCTTATACATTGTCTTAGTATTTACATATACTGTACTGTAATATAGACCTGCAAATGGATGGATTGCAGAATTTTATTAAATTTATTTATTAAATATTTCCTTCTTTTAATGTTAACACTTACCCTTAACTTTCCTGAATATGATAATTTAGAAGTACGGTAAACCAGTTAAGTAATTCTCAACAAAATTTAAAATAAGTTTACTGTATTTACTGGAAGTCTAATCTAGATAGTGACAACTCCCAAAATGGAACTTTACTTTAGCAGGCTGTAGTTTATTGTATGAAACACACCTTTTTGTGTGTTTCATACAATTCAAGGGTAGTAGAATTTTTGTTATTCAAAGGTAGTAGAATGTGCATTACAACATTTTATATGCATGAGTTGCAGACAATAGAAAGTGGTATAAAGGACCTATTTTAATCTATATCATTTTCTTATGTATAGTAGTTTATTGGTTGAGAATATTCTGCTATCTTCAATCAGGCTTAAAAAATGGTTGTTTGCCCTTTATGGTAGACTATGGTGTGACTGACAATGTAATTTCAATGCTGTAGTTTAATATCTTAACATATTTATAATAATTTTGTGTTAGGAGTAGAAATAAAAACATCACCATTTCCTTGTGTGTTGATTGGTCAAACACTTTTAGTACTTGTGCATAAGCTTGCAAATATGGATAATTTTTCATTCCTGATGATGACATAATTAATGTCGAAATAGTGCATGGCGTACGTGCATTTCGATACTTGGAGTATGTATTATACTATCTTATCTGAGATAATTCAGTGGACCTTTCGATTTCCTTGTGTCACTTTAGCAAAAGGCATGTATTATATGTTGATAACCAAAACATTTTTATGTAAAACTCACATTAAAAGCCCTTGTCTGTTTCTCTCCTCCATGGTGAGACCAAAAGTCATAGAACGTCCAAATTTACCTGTCCCTTTGTGTTAAGTCAGACATTCAATTTGGCCTTCCGGCCCATCTTTATGGCCACCAAGCACACTTAGTTTAAGCTATTGTTTATGTGTGCATGGCCCCATGTGCATGTTGCGAGGAATGCAGATTTTTTTTTTTTTAAATGCCTATCTGTAGGTGCACTTTACTGTACAAAGACCCATACAAATGTTCAGACTCTTTATTGTGGATTATTTGCGATATAAAAATCCAAGTTTAAAATTCTTAGAAACATTTCTATTTCATTTTATTATTTTTATTTCAGGTCCTCAGCCCAGTGCAGTCCTGTCTTTAAGGCTGTCTCTTATACACATCTAGATGTGTATAAGAGACAGGTCTTTATTTGTTATTAATTAAACTTAATTTGTTATTAAATAAATTTATGGATTTTGGAAGAAATGACTTTCTTAGTAGATCTAGTGTTTGTAGTACTGTTCTTATTATACTGTAATAGATCTTAGCACTTTTTTTCATCATCTGGCTTTGAAGAATTTGCCTCATTAGCATATTCATGTATCAGTAGAAGCTTACAGGGAAACATGAATTGAAACATACGCTGCAATAAACTGAACAAAATTATCATCATTCTACCATCTGCCAAAAATACTGTGATTGTAGAACATTTGCAGTCATTCACAATTATCAACAATTTCGCAAGTGTACAAACAGTACTCTTTTTCGGTACCCCTCCTTTCCCTCTGAAAGCGTACATAAAATATGTTAATTTTACAAAACCATTTTCTCCATTTTTTGTGAAGCAAACTAAAGCTGCTCTCTTATACATTGTCTTAGTAGTTACATATACTGTACTGTAATATAGACCTGCAAATGGATGGATTGCAGAATTTTATATTAAATATTTCCTTCTTTTAATGTTAACACTTACCTTTAGCTTTCCTGAATATGATAATTTAGAAGTACGGTAAACCAGTTAAGTAATTCTCAACAAAATTTAAAATAAGTTTACTGTATTTACTGCAAGTCTAATCGAGATAGTGACAACTCCCAAAATGGAACTTTATTTTAGCAGGCTGTAGATTAATGTATGAAACACACCTTTTTGTGTGTTTCATACAATTCAAGGGTAGTAGAATTTTTGTTATTCAAAGGTAGTAGAATGTGCATTACAACATTTTATATGCATGAGTTGCAGACAATAGAAAGTGGTATAAAGGACCTATTTCAATATTTTCTTATGTATTGTAGTTTTAATGGTTGAGAATATTCTGTTATCTTCAACCAGGCTTAAAAAATGGTTGTTTGCCCTTTATTGTAG
>NW_022717183.1:411961-427852 GCF_011630105.1 Anneissia japonica
TATAAACAATAAATTTAAATGTGTTAGGCCTATGTTAATATACCTGTCTCTTATACACATCTAGATGTGTATAAGAGACAGCAGCTAGCCTGTGCATTGCATTAAAAAGAATTATGAGACTTCTAGAAATTTACACACTTATCATATTTACAATTTGGTCATCAAAGTGACCTGGAACTTGGTGGAACTTCATTTACTGCACAAAATTGAGGTCTTGGAATTTCAGTTAATTTACCAGTGAAAGGCAGGCAAGTATTTACTGACCTCCAGCCTAGGCCTTGGGTGATCCAGTGATGTCCCCGTTGATACTCACTTTTGCTGGCTTCACAATGCCCTAAAACTAGGCCTAGGTAGAGTAGCCATGCATGGTTACCCTAGGTGAGGTTGTTTAAATTAGTTGTTTATAGGTCAAAATGCCAGGTAACGATAGCTAAAATACCAGACTACAAATTCAATTGAAGTAATTTTATTTTTAAACAATGGAACATGGTATTTATCCGTGGTTTATTTAGCACACTTGAAACTTACCAAATCTCTTTTGCAACTTCTGTTTTTTTTTTTCTGAAAACCCCAGTTGGTGGCGCTGTTGAAATACAATTTAGGGATTTCCCCTAAAATGAGGCAATTAAATTTTTTCAGGCTCCTAATAATAATAATGTTATATTCACATGCATGGTATGAAAAATTTAATTTGGAGAAATGCTTCACTGATATGCAACTAGGTCTAAAGCTTTATAGTACATGTGTTTCAAAGTTGATTTTTTTTCTAATACAGTATATTCGCTATTGGTGTATGAATGTACTTGTAACTTGCTATGTCACAAGATATACAAAAAATATTACAAACAGATCGACCCATGTATTTGAAGGTTTTGTAAAAAAGTCAAAAACCATACATAAGCAAAAAAATATATTAAACACTCGAAAATGAAGTGAAATTATCTACCAACAATAAAATATCAGCAACAACAAAAGAACTACTGTGGTAACAGTATACTGAATTACGGTATGGTGCGAACGCGTTTCGCTACTGTGTTGACGAGTGTTCATGTACCTTTGACGCAATTAGACTATTGGAAGGATGATCTGACGCAATAAAAATTAAAGATGGCAGCCTCCAGAGAGAACTACGATGCTGGTAGTTCACATCATAATACAAATGAATTTGCATCACATGCTGGACAAGGAACAAAGAAACAAAAGCCATGTAGAGCATGTACAGATTTCAGGTCATTTGCAAAAGCTCGAGGTATGACTTTTTCAGTGTCGGAGAGTGACAAGGTGAGTTTAGTGACTTCTTGTTGCTGGCTTCGAATAGAAGGGATATGACCGGTTGAGCCGCCGACAAGTTGAGCCGCCGGTAATTTCTATGGAACGCCAAGCGTGTCTCTCAGTGAATGTAGTGCGTCTCTCAGTGAATGTAGTCGGCTTGCCGATGTCATCAGTGAATGAACCCCCCCGGATACCAGCTACATATTCATCCCACAGTCTTGTCAGTCGTTGATTTGCTCGTATTGCCGTTCGTGATGTATAATTGTGTAATTGAAAATTAGAATGTTAATATATTTATGTACATTTTTATAAAAATATATGAAGTTGTATAATTGCAAAATCGTATTAAAAATGTAATTTTATGTACATTTTTATACAAATAAATGAAGTTGTATAATTGCAAAATCGTATTAAAAATGTGTTTACGTTTGGCTTGCGGCGTATTTCAATTAACTTATTCGTTATTTGTACTATTTTGTTAAATTATTTAATTAAATTATTTATTATATATAAGTTTTTTTACTATCTGGCTAGCCGACTGAATTAGACAGATGACTATAAACAATAAATTTAAATGTGTTAGGCCTATGTTAATATACAGTATTTACTATGGTTTTGTAATTTATATACTTTTTATTTTTGTACTATTTGTTAAACTTATATATAATAAATGATAAGAATGTATGGAGTTTTTTTTTTACTATCTGGCAAGCTGACTGAGCAAATACTCACAAAATTTAAATTAAAACGATAGAAAGAACAAGTAAATAAATTGAAATACATCCCAAAAATATTTAATAAATCAGTGCAAAAACCGAGAATTAAATAATTGAGTAAATAAACTGAAATACATCCCAAACAACAGTACAGTACCAAGAATGAAAGTTAATTGAAATACGCCGCAATTAACGCACTACATTCACTGAGAGACGCGCTTGGCGTTCCATAGAAATGACTTGCGGCTCAACTTGTCGGCGGCTCAACTGGTCATAATCCGAATAGAATAGGCTTGGTTAGCTTAGGCCTAGTAGTAGAGAGGGAGCCTGGCCCTCTTTATAGTTTAGGTAGGCTACTCTACTAGTAGGGTAGCTAAGTAGGAGGCCGCCTTATCTAGGCCTACGCCAATTTGCAGGCGGGAGATTTTGTTGTAAAACCCCCTCCCACTATACTAAAATAGATTTAAGAATCCGCATTATTTTTTCTGAGAATGATTCACTCACATGAGCCGAGCATGTGGCGGTTGGTAACTGTGTGTTCTTTGATCTTATCCGACAACATTGACAGTGCTTTGTAAAAGAACGACATATTCAGTGTTAATGCAGCTAGTTTTACCTAATTGCTGAATGTATGAGCCTTGGCGTGTATAGTGTGGATGTGCTGTGCGCATAGCAACGACAGATTACTTAAAAGGTCTAAGGCCTACCCTAACCATGGAGGTTTCAAATTACCTAACTTTGATTAGCTTCTGTGTCTTCCTTAAGTATGACAGCTCTATGCTTCGGAAGTAAATAAACTAACAAAATGACATAAAAAAAAATAAAATGAAGAAATAGGAAATAGATTTCAAAAGGATTTTAGGTAGGTTGGCCCAGGCTTAATATAACTAAGAAGCATGGTCACTTCCATATTAGGTAGGTACCTAATCGTGACATTACACTTCCTTGTTTTGGTCATTGTTCAATGGTGGGCTTACACTGCCTTGTCAGGATGTTGGGTTTTTAAAAAATATTTAGAATATTTCTGATATTCAAATAATTGATTGATATGCATTAATATACAGATTAAAGGTCAAAGAAAGATAATTTCTGTAAGTTATTTCTCAACACTATGTTTATTCTTTTTTCAGATGAGAAATGTCCAAGAAGCAGTAGATCCTGAATGTCCATTGGACCGAGAAGAGCTGGGCTCCAATACCTGGTCATTCCTACACACGATGGCAGCATATTACCCAGACAACCCAAGTACAACTCAACAAAGCGAGATGAAGCAATTTATCCACCTCTTCTCCAAGTTTTTCCCATGTAACGAGTGTGCTGAAGATTTAAGAGAGAAGTATGTAAAAAGTTTTCAACAAAATTTTTGCCTATTAGATGCAATCTTATTTTAAAATGTTTTTGTATATTACCGTATATAAAATCATCATGTGGTTCAATTAGACCATACAAATGTTCAAATCTGGAAA
Organism: Anneissia japonica; assembly: GCF_011630105.1. Lineage (NCBI taxonomy): Eukaryota > Metazoa > Echinodermata > Crinoidea > Comatulida > Comatulidae > Anneissia > Anneissia japonica. Next base: position 415,416 of record NW_022717183.1, read on the forward strand.
TATCCTAATTTATTATACTTCTTTCATTCCATTCCAGTAGCATTATAGTTTGACTGTCACAATGTTGAGAATAGGTATTATATAATATTTATAAAATATAAGATATATAAATGAACAGAATCACATCCAATACATTTCTGGTGCAGTTTATGTGAAAAAAATCTATATGCTTCATTAATTGGGGCTCTCCATTTAGCAGCAGATAATCTTAGTTTGGTTCCTTTATCTTAAAAGAAATCTTGACTTCAATTTTCCACTTGCATTTCTCAGCTAGAGTACACCACTCTTGATGTGACACCATCAATAATAATATCCTTTATCAAGTTCAAATTTGCCTAGTTTTTCAATAAGTGATTGTGAATCTTGTGGTTTGTAAAGTAGGAGCTTTACGAGTTTGTGTGATGTTTTCAATTGTTCATCAATGCACAGAGTTGCAGGCAGTGTGTTGAAATTTCAGAAGTGTTGAAAAATATTCTGTGCAATATCACTGCAGTGTTCCATATGAGCACAGTTCAGTTCTATATTCTTAGCTAACTTTTTCTAGAAATAAATTTCAACTGCTGTATTTTTTGCCTTATAAATCGATTGATTGATTCATTCATTCATTGGAAGTTTTTTTACCTCTTAAGTACTGGAAGTTTTATAGTCCTCAATTAGAAAAATTATTATTATAGAGAATCATTAGAAAGATGACCGTCTTTATTCACTACGCAAGTTCTTAAATTATCTGCCAGCCAGTGTAGGGTCTATGTGAAGAATAGTGTGTCGCTAGGGTCCCATTTTCTTTTGAAAATGCGCATTGAAAGGCAGTATGTGACATCATGCTTTTAATTTTCCAGGTTGAAGACCAATGAACCAGATACAAGAACTCAACACAAATTATCACAATGGTTCTGCGGACTACACAACGACGTCAACAGACGATTAGGAAAACCACAGTTTGATTGTACACAGGTCAACGAACGGTGGCGTGACGGATGGAAAGACGGATCATGTGATTGACGACTGACAAGCTCTCTCATTGGCCGAGACAATGCAATCCTAACAAATTGACAGATGGGTTTATATATATTAAAATCATTGGTTTAAAAAATCAGATTCTATAAGTATTCATATATTTTGTTCATGGTGAAATTACTTTAATACATAAATATATTGAATATCAATATACTATATTTAAATATTAGTAATACTGTAGCTATAATAGTTTTCATACCAATATGTTTTTATTATCATCAGCAATAAGACTTTAAAAATTGGGGATATTTTAGTGCCAGTTGATCCTGAAACTAAGAATATTTACTGTTGTCTGACCAGGATAAGAAAATTACCATTAATCATGTAAACTCATCTAACCAATGCCAGCATAAAAAAAACTGGTGTTAAATTGTAAATGATCAAGATGATACTAAAACATTTTGTTACAATATCGATTATGTAATATGATCTGTAGGGTTTTCATATTAAATTACTTTGTAATGCTAAAACCATTATAAAATTATTTTTTAATAAAGTTTTTAGATTGAATTTAAAGATTTGTTAAATCTGTCTTCCGACTATTGGTTTTTTGCTAATTTAGTGGCGGATCCAAGAATTTAAAATTGATGTCCAGGGAAACGGACGGAGCATCCAATCTCAGCCCCTCTGCTGTCTATTCCTAAAGATACACACTTACTAGAATAAATTGTAACATAAGAAGGCAATTCTTTGCTCCTTCTTAACCTACAGTAAAGTTATTAGAATGTATGTTCTACATCTGGTAGACCAATGAATCTATATTGCAATCATATCAAAGATATCCTTCTTACATTTTAATTATTGTAAAATAAAAACACTCACAAAAGTTCCCATGTTCAGGTACCCCTCAGTGGGGATGTTAAAAACGATTTCCCATATAAATTCTTTAAGAATCTCTAATGTGTACTATAGAGGTTACATTTCATGTTTGTGCGTCTCCTGATAAAGTCCAATGTGTGGATGAAAGCCAGAGCTAATAAATATCAGGCCAAAAAAAAAATATTAAAATATTTGTTTGCCCTCCTCCGCCTGCCCCTACCTCACTTTAAAAAAAATAGGGGTGGAAAAACAAAAACTTAAAGTGAGTGAGTTTATCTTTATTTTTTGCCCGATGCCCTACAAATTAGTTTAAAGTTGTTGTCTGATGTAAAATATTGCCATTCTAGGCCTCTGTGGGTTATTTTTATTCCATCTGATGAGTATCTTAAAATAAAATAAAAAAATTTCCACTCGCCCCTTTTTATAATTTTGAAAAAAGAAGGGCAAACAAACAATTAATTTTTTTTAGGCCTTGTAAATGTCTCCCTCCAATTAAAGAACACTTTTGGTACTGCACTGTACTGACTGCATAGCACACATGTTCAACAAAAAACATTTGAGATGAAATCATATTTTATGATAAATTTTATTGCTTTTTCATCTACATAGCAAAAACCACTGTTTAAAAAAATATTGATTTAGTTGTAGACAATAATTAAAGAATAATCAAATACATTATTCTATATCAAATTCTTTCACTTCTTAATACTTGACAAGAGCTATGAATTTTAAGCCTGTAAGTGCAGAAAGTTGAAACACAGAACAGTTTTAAACGTGACCTTAGCAACAATATCCAAGGGGTGGAGCTTAGTGCAAAGATCCACTGAATCGCATACTAATTAATCTGGCAACATCTTTAAATTAATCAAGTGGCGCATTGTGGGTCGACCATGAGGACAGTTCTGAAAGAGAACAGGAGAAAGGTTTTTTTGATGTATTGCATTCAGATTGTATTATTATGCTAAGATTGTAGTGATAAACTGAAGTTACTTTTACAAAACTGAAATAAACTATGAATAACTGACCATATAGATACTGAACATTAAATTTTAAAAAGTTACAATAATACATTCCCTCTGGTTCCTTTTACTCTTCAAACATTTCTTGGAATGGAATAGGTGCACTATATAAATCTTTTTTATTTATTTATACTATATTCCTGCATATTGCACTTGATTAAAGTATCAGGTCTATGTTTTAATGCTTTATGAGAATATGAAACTCACCCATGGTTGGTCAATTTCTCCCATGTGACGAACAAGCTGTAGAAAAAGAGAGAATTTTAAAACTTAAGGGGGAATTTATTTTTAGTTGTGGCAACCATAATTATGATGCAGGGGGCCGATGTTCCCAACGAGAGAAATGCGGGTGTGGTTGGGTTTTGCTCAAAATTTCTCAAAAGTGTTTTGGGGGAAAATATGACTAATTTAGGGGTTTCAAATTTAGAATTTTATATGTAGAAAATTTATATAAAATTTGTTTCTCCCGGACTTGGGCCCTTGTTCCCAGCCACCACCACCACCACCCTTATTATGTCCTGTAATTTCGATCACTTTTCATTTATGTATACAACTACCCTCTACTATAAGTTTTGAATCATTCTTCTGCAGTCAGTCAGTATACACAGCCTGGTTAAATTTAAGGGTTTTTAAAAAAAATACAGTTTATAGTTCACTTAGTATTTCATACAATTCACAAGTTTGTGTAATCATTTTAAAATTCTTTACATTTACCTTCTTCATATCGGATTGATTGAGCGCAGTTCCTATCATCACTGAACTTCGACAGGCTCTGGAGGCAAACATCTGCCGAACACGTGAAGGACGGCACATAGTTCCCTAAAATAATAACCAAAACAACAATAAAGTCTGCTGCCATTTATTGACTTTTGACCTCTGTGTATTAACTACAATTATTAACATCATACATTGTCATCTTGTATGAATACTGCCATCTAGTGATAATAATTAGATATTTATAATATACTCACTGGTGCATCCATTAGCATGAAGATCATCTCATTAATGTCATCTGTGCCGAATGTCCAGTTTTTGCTGATTGGTAATGAAACCAACTTAACTTTCTGTGTTAATGGTGCTAAAAATATAAAATTAGGAAAATAAGAATTTAATCAACTGAATTGTTTACTTAAAGTCATAATTAAACAATGTCATAAACAGTGAAGAGTGGTAAGATCAACAATAAAAGAAGTGATAGCAAGAATTTTATTTTTGGTCCGGTTATGAACTTCATGTTTCCTTGTTGTCCACACTATCAAATTTTCTTTGACAAAAAATACCTGTTGTATGGCCATGTATAGTCATGATGTGCCTATATATGGTCATAATGTGATGTCATCATGACATATTTAGGTATGTTACTTGTTTTTTTTAAATAAAATTTAACAGTCTGGACAGTAATGTTACATTAATATGAATACAACAATAATTGATATACTCACCATCTTCTGATATCTCAAATTCAAAGCCATTCTTTCGAAATATATCAATATTATCCATAAGTATAGACTCATTTACAGCTGTTAGTTCAAGCCTCATGGGTCTGGAATAAAAACAAAATCAAACATTTAGTTAAATGTGTTTGTACATTATGAACCATTAAAAAAATATAGTTGACAGATTTGGCAAAATATTTTGAAGTGAAAAAAAACGGATGATTTCCTTCCAAGCAGCATGGACGATTAAAATGCTCCCTAACATAGTTACCAACCATCTTGCATTGTGCGGGACGGTCCCACTTTTCAAAGTGATTTTGAGTAAAACGCATTTTGCAGAAACACATGCCTGATCATAAATTTGTCAAGCACTTAGCACAAGTCTATGCGTGATAACGAATTATCACAAATTCAGTGGAAAATATACTTAAAATTAGAAGAAATTTGTTTTATTAATGATATAAAAACGGTCATGCAGTAAAAGACATTAGAGAGCTTTCGTTATCTCATTCGAGAATCAATTCACCGACAAAATTTCTCTTTCTCGACCAAAGCAACCCAGCCAACCATGCACTTAGTAGAATCTAAGAGGTGCGTGCAGGCTTGCGCGTTCATTGTCACAGCCAACTGTTGATTATGTGACTGAAACTCGGACCCAGCCAGGGGTCCAGGGGCGTACTAGAAAACTCAGATCTGAGTTTTCTAGACACCCCAGAAATCATATGTGTTATATTAATTACTTAATACATTAATTTTTCTTACTGTATTAGCTTCTGGCTTTGTAGAGTAGTTGTTCTTTGAAATGTTTCAAAGTTGAACTTTTCATCGGTTGCATGCTAAAGAAAAAATTTAGTTCCATTAAAACATTAGTAGAAAGTATATAAAAATTTACATACAAAAATGTGCAACAAAGCATGCAGAAATAATGCCGAATGTTTAAAATTGATAAAATTAAAATGTTTGCTTGCCAAACTTTTATCACTTCAATATTTTTATACAGTATATTTACAGAATTTTTTCATATGCTTGTGGTTCTTAAAAATCATTCACTAACCAATTTCAAGGCCCAGTCCAGACTATCAAATTCATGATGACATCATATCGTAGAACAGTTTTTTTGTAAAAGAATATTTTATAGTGTGGAGTATAACTAACCTGGTCAATAATGAAAAGGTCACTCTTCAGCTTTGCAATAATGAACCCCAGATTAAACTGACCAAGGATCTCCATTTTGCTAAACATGTCTTTGCTATTGAGGAGAAAACGAATGAAAAGAAACATCCAGATATATGGTTGATAGTCTGTAAATAATATGATTACCTTGATGAAACAACTAGAGCCAATCTTTTTAAAGGAAAGTTCCTCTTTGGACACTTAGCAATAGTCGAATAATCGGGAAATTTCTTTCTTTTTTACTTTGTTTATGCAATGCCCTATTTGAGGTGTGCCATCCTAAAGCCAGTGTACTGTGGCTAAATATTAAGCTGAGTAATCAGCATATGAATTGGCAGTATGGTATACTTTAGCACAGAGAAGCCACAATACTTTAAATCACAGGTGGGCAAAGTGCGGCATATTTACCTAATATGACGAACAAGCTCACTTTCAGCGGCGGTGTTATCAGCTGGAGTGATTGAAGCATGGAATGATCCAACATTGGCATCAGATCCCGAAACAACTTCTATAAAATGAAACAAAATATCATAAGATATTAACAATAAAAATAATCCAGGATTAATGTAGCACTCAATAAAATAGTATTATAATAAAAATGAATATTAATTATATAAGTAAACAATTCAATTAATCTTAGGTGATTAAGCACATAATTCTATAATGACTGAAATAATTGCAAAATAATAATAACAACAATAATAATAATGATAATAGTAATTGATTATTACCTTCTGTAACAAGACATTTTTTAAGACCTTCAAAACTAAACGGAATGGTTACATTCTTTTTCAAAACTGTGGATGCTTCATCGACCTTGTATAAACAGAAAACAATGGGAATAAGATAGTAGAAAATATATAAAATGAAACAAAATATCATAAGATATTAACAATAAAAATAATCCAGGATTAATGTAGCACTCAATAAAATAGTATTATAATAAAAATAAATATTAATTATATAAGTAAACAATTCAATTAATTTTAGGTGATTAAGCACATAATTCTATAATGATTGAAATAATTGCAAAATAATAACGACAATAATAATAATGATAATAGTAATTGATTATTACCTTCTGTAACAAGACATTTTTTAAGACCTTCAAAACTAAACGGAATGGTTACATTCTTTTTCAAAACTGTGGATGCTTCATCGACCTTGTATAAACAGAAAACAATGGGAATAAGATAGTAGAAAATATATAAATTCATAAATGGTAATGTACAATCATGTAAAACTCACATTAATAATGCTTTTATTACATTTGCATTTAAATATAGTTTATTAATAATCATTAAAATTATATACTTACATTTATATATAGTTTATAATAATCATTGATATTATATACTTACATATATATCTAGTTTTTGTTCACTAATTCCCCTGTTATCAACAGCTTCAAATGAATCTTCACTTTCTAACTTAACATCAGTAGATGGTCTTTCTAGATCTCCACTTCCACTGTGATCACCATCTAACACTGGTGAATCATGAAACCTGTCTGTCAAGGAACTTTGTGAACTCTCTTGTTTGAGCTCTTCGAAACTGTTAAAGTTCTCTACTTTTATGATGCATGATTGTCCTGATGTTGGTAATGAAATCTCATGATTGCCTTTACCATCTGCTGTTTCATAGGATTCCTTTCCATCAGTTTTTCCATTAAATTCCTCATTGTTGGTTTCAATAACATCTAAAACTGTATTGTCCTTTGGGTTGATATCAAGAATATCAGCTTTCTCTGGACTGCCTGTTGCATCATCCTCACTGGTCTCATTGTCAGATTGTGGTGGTAACCGTGTGAAGAAATTATCAAGTTTGGGACCTCCATAAATGAAATGAACATTACATACTTTATTAAATTCTATTTATATATATTCTATTAAAATTGTTACTTATTTTTAACATTTGTTACTCTTATATATCATTTGATATACACATTTTTAGAAATTAAGAAGCGTTGAATAACTTACATTTAGATTTCTTTTCAGGTGTGTCATTTTTCTCTGCATCTGGATGAGAGAAAGATCTGGAATTGAAAAAAATAAATCAAGTTATATTAAGTACATTAAGTACTGTAAAATTAAATTAACTCCCCTGTTATAAATTGAACAGTCAATCTCCAGCTTTTTATGAAATTGTACTGCATTCTTCAACATGCTCATGGGCCATGCTGTAATTCTTTTCCAAACGATATCGCAAAGGGAGTAGACGGAAGGAATGGAACCTGGGACACAAATACCTTCATAATATATACAGTGGTTAACACCAGTTTTAAACAACTGAGCTACACTTCAAAGGAATTTCTAAATAATGTGACACACTAAGTAGTGAGTTGTCACTTGTAAAATAAACAGCAAAGAATAAACACTAACTCATTACGTTAAGATTCCCTTTATTCTTTTATTCTCACATTGTTGTAAAGTCATCCTGAAACACTATAAATAAAACCTAAACCATATTCAATACCTTTTCAAATTAGATAAAGTAGCTTTGGTAACCTTTGACATTGGTTTTTCTCCAGATCTTACAATTTCCACTGAATCACATTTCATTCTACTAGTAAAACTACTTGGTAATAAATCTGAAAAGCAAAGAAATAGTACTATTAACTTGCAAATAGTATTCTAGAGACTGCAACACAAAATGGTTTGGCCAATTACACGAACTCTAGTGTGTGGATATATAGTTTAGACACTTGATGTCCAATCTCAGAGTATTCAAATCCTGTACAATTTTAGGATTTCTTGTCACAAATTAAAACCAAATCAACTCCCTAAGTTTGTGATTAGAGTTTGTATATAGTGCATGATGAACTCCTTAAGCTCCTGATATAATCAGTCAGTAGAGCAATAATTTCAAGACATGAAAAAAACTGCTGCAGTATCTTTTCATCTTGTAACTGAATGAGAATTAAAATAATATACAACTATACATTTTTACTTGTAGTTCTGTACCTCAATGATCATATTAGAAAGCATCAGTTGTTAATTACATGACCTTGTTAAATGTTGGAACATGTGAACTAAGTTTTCTCTAAAGGTAACTCACTAGATTTCATAGGCTGTTTTAGTTGGTAGGTACCGGACAGTGGTTCAAATAGTTTTACAAGTGAAGTCTGCAAATATAAAGTCAAATTCTGTTAGTATACAAAATACTATGTATACTAGTATAGTGCAAACTATGACAATCGTTTACACAGTGATTTGATGTCATGAGGATGAAGATTACTTTAAAAAAAGTTAGAATTCGATTAGAATTTTATATAAGTCAATGTTAATAGCGTCAGTTGTAATTCAATTACAACTTGAGTAAAATTTAGATATTTTAATAGCGTAATGCTTTGAGTACTAGTAATAAATCAAAGAGTTATACTTTTGTCAGGTGACTTTAATTTTAACCATTTGTGTATGATGACTGACCCAGAAGTTAAATCTACTTAGGGCTATGTTCACACACGACAGCTAATGGCTAGCAGGATCCGGAAACTTGCTGACATTTAGCTGCTGTGCGTTCATACCAGAAATCTCGATCTGGATACCAAGAACATGATCATTGAATCACTGGCCAATAGGAAACTGGAAATTGGAAACGCGTATGTGTGATTGGTTGATGATAGAAACGCGCGCAACTTGCTAACCGATAGCGCTCGCTAATTGTTAGCGTATCCAGATCCTGGTAACAGTTAGCGCTAACTGATTGAGCGTTCACACATGGGTGCTAACGGTCAGCGCTAACGGTTAGCTTCCAAACCGGATACTAGGGCTCTCCTGTGAACCTGACCTATGTTGAAGTGCCTTCAGTAAGCTGGTACATAATCTAGTATAACCGAGTTAAAAATCATCATTGTGTTAAAACTGTTTATAGTAACATTACCTATATATTTATTATTACCTTAATGACTGCCAACAAAGTCTTTTCTTCTTGTACAAGTATTTTTCGTTTATCTGGTGTTAAATTTACATCAACATAATCTGAAATGAAAAATGTCTGAATGCATAAATCAACACAGTATTACCAAAATACACCTACACATTTTTAAAGAAATAACAATTGCATGATCAGGTTTTCTACTGAGAGTTTGGGGTTTAAAAGCTCACAGAGACAATATGCTTGTGTATTTGGTCAAGCTACTTTAACAAAATTTGTCTCAATCCATGGATATAGTAGGACTAGACTGAATATTAATGACTACAAATGCTCAAGGCAGGAAAAAAAAAAAAGAACTGCATATCCTATGGATAATAGTTTTCTCAATCAATCTGGTAATTTATATAGCACTTAGCTGACTACTTTCTTACACTTATTACCTTTTTGTAAAGTTATGTTGAGTACTACCATCGGATATTGATGCCTGTTGTACATATGGTAAACTTCATTTACAAGCTTTGATACCTGAAAATAATACAAAAAATAGTACACTACATAATATAAAGTTATGCACCTTTATATTAGTTTGAGGACATTGTATATTGAACTAACATGATAAGACAGCAATAAACACTGCAGTACCCGCTGCTTACTTGGACTCGAATTCAACCCTGGCCATCAGGCGCAAGCTCGGTGGTCTAGAGGTATGATGCCAGGCTAGTGATCTGGAGATCGTGGGTTCGAGTCCCACCCGAGAACAACTTGCGATTTTTTTCGCAGTTGTTTTCAAATGTACTGAGTATTCGGTACATTTCCACGTCAGGGCAGAATTACACCTATACATGTTTCTCCTGACGCAAATCCAGTTATTGTCTATTATTCCATCACGACAATAACAATTACTATCAATAAACAATTACAAAAAATGGTCTTGTCTATAAATCATATACAGTAAATGCATCATTCAGTTTGTTCACAAATCATGACTCCACAGTAGATAGCAGCCATTTTAATAATCTGACCTTTGGAAAATCACATGGTCTGCTATTTATGAAGTAGTATTGTCTGTCTGCACTGCTTCTACCGGACCCATGTTCACAGCTTGATATATAACCTGAGATGCTGAAGTGAATGAAAAAAAGTATTAAAATATCAATGTTTATCTAATTCATTATGCCATTTGGCCTACTGTCTCATTCTGGTAATGAAATAAAAAAAATGTATTATTATTATTTGTGAATCTTATTTATATATTTATTTATTTTTTAAATAGATGGGGTGTAAAATTCAATAATCTAGATGTTCAAAATAAATTGGTAAGTAAATGCAAGCACTGACACCCCACCCCCTGCCCCACTATTTGGACTTAAGTCATAATCCAAAGACAAATGTACAGAAGGAAGAGAACTTTAATTTCCTAGGCTAGTTGTAAATATATTATCTATATAATCAACAAATATATATATACTGGTATATTATATATATAATCAACAAATAAATAATGGACATTATATAATAAATAATGGACATTATAATGTTTACTGTATAATGTAATTTTTACATCAAAAAAGAAAAAAAAACACTAAATAAACACTAACCTGAATACACTTTTATCTTGTGAGCATATTTTGACACCGAATTCTTCACAACAATCTATAGAGGGCTCACTTTGTTTTAGATCTAACAAGTTTTGTAAGGCCTTTGGTCCATAGATGTTACTAATGTTGTCACGAATACAACTGTTATTGTGGGTCTGGGCTACAACACTTTTCCTCCTAAAATTTAAAACAAAAAGTATTATAACTCATTGGTCTTAGTTGAGTATCTAAATACCTGTTCAGATAATCATATTATATTTCACAAAAACATTTGACATATGTCCAAATATGGTCATAACATCACATCATGACCATATATAGGCACATCATCACCATATATAGGCACATCATGTCTATATATGGGCATACAACAGTTTTTTTTATGGTCATGATGACATCACATCATCACCATATATAGGCACATCATGACTATATATGGGCATACCAGAGTGTTTTGTTAAAGAAAATTTGATAGTATAGACAGCGATTAAGAAATGTAGTCTGTGCCCATTGGGATGCCTGGTGGTAATCTGTGCAGTAGACTGGAAGAAGAATGTCTGCATTATTTAACATTCACATGAGTCATGTTGTGGTGTACATGGAACCAATGGCTAAACATCTCTCCAAATTGCCATGCTATAACCTGTATTTTAAAACGAGTGCAGCTTGGTAGAAGAGTAACATGTACAAAAATCACTTTATTATGCAGTGGCGTGTCTACACACCATGTGACTATCAATAGTTTACAATGTATTACCATGGAAAAGATTAATTAATAATTAAGTGTCAAGCAAACTGAACAATAACCAATCAGTACTGAGCCAGGAATATGCACGTCTACTAAGGCGACTTTTATATCTTGTTTAGCGTACCCACCGACTGCAAAGATTGATGATTTCAAATAAAAATAATATTCTATTTTTGGACAATTAGCGCACCCGCCACCACGAAAAAGTGGATATTTCAGAAAAAAAAAAGTTTTTCTTTATTTTTAATACTCTCTCCACTGCCTTGAAATCTCCAAAGATAAGATAGTATATTTCTTCCTAAATATATTAATTTGTAGCATTTAACCATCTTATTTTACATTCACCAATCAAATTTCATTTTTATTTCCTCCCACATTTGGATGTTTTTGGAAAAGCTCTTTGTTAAATTAGAAAACAAAATTATATTTTTATTCTACCCTCTTCCGATGATCTTTAAAAAAATAAGTACGCGAAACAAGGAATAAAAATGTCTTGAATAATTTGTCCCACAAAATTATGAGGCATGTCGTGGCAAAATGGTTAAGTTGTCGCACAGGCCAGTATTGAGTAAATGAACTATCAAATATGGGAGCTCAAAAAATTGCCTAAAAATTCAAATTTGTTTTTCATTATAGATCAAAAGTTTAATGTCTTATTAATCATGTACCAAAGTATTAGTTCTGGAAGTGGTCAACAAATTGTTTATTTAATGTTATTTTGATAGCTCATTCTATTAAACAACGTATACAC